>NW_007726711.1:566520-567483 GCF_000696425.1 Galeopterus variegatus
ATCCATTTTAGAACTGATCCTATTTCTGTTTTTCAGCCAATAAACTCTTAAATCTTCTCCTGGCCAGAAATCTTAATCAGCTCAATCGTTATGGAAATAAACTATCGCCTGGTTTATATGTTGATGCCAAGCATAGATGGCTAAAACTAATTGCTTCCTTTTGTCCTTCGATAATTCAATGAGATATATAAATTGTGTCAAAATATTCTCAAGAAAATGACAAATATGACAGTTATCCATTATTACATAGGTTGGAGGTGGAAATGAGCAAAAGTATATAACATAATACTCAGAAGAAATGACTCATAATATTAGATTTACACTTTAAAGTGGGAAAATTCTCAGTAAGTATGAATATAAATTCTACTACAGGGCATTAGTCCAATGAGATATTCTGAAAAAATACAAGGGGGCTATGGTCAAATAGCTGCAGAAGCACTGTATTCTGTTGGATTCACAATGCATGTTGACTTAGTAAGGGATCTGAGAAATTCAACAGATAAATACATTTCTTTAGCTTTGCTAAGCACAATATTTATTTTACATAATGTAGAAAAACAATTTCATGGAAAATCTTTGGTAATACTACTTTTAGTAAATGTTATTATGTATGAATAAAAAATCCAATGTATTTTTCAGACTACTTACTTAAAAAGAGCTCCAATAAGTATGTCGAGTATATAGAGATTAATGCATTTATGTACCTTTTAATTTTTAATCTGTTCTATATGTGTGGCCTATTCATGGTAATTGGGTTCACCTGTCTATAATGAAGATGCCTTGAAATTTTTAACATAGTTTCTATCAATAAAAGCATTAAGTATCAAGATTTTAAAACATTCTTCCTATTAGGTATTTCACAACAAAAACAAAAATGTTGTTTGTCAGTTTCCTGAATATGATTAAATATTTATCAAACTACTTAAAATTGTTTATTTACCTGGCCTGTGGCGGATGTTCTTG
>NW_007726711.1:568773-585856 GCF_000696425.1 Galeopterus variegatus
GTGTTAAACCTTTCCATAAGCAAAGAGCCAAGAGAAGAAACAAATTATTCTTTATAAAGCGATTTTTACATAAAAGTGGCCAATGTTGCTCACAGTTACAAGAAGACCAGCATTGCTTTAAGACAAAAAAGGAAGAAAATTCTAAATGTGCTTTCCTACACTGTTATTGTGCCTTGGCTAAACGGGGTTTTTCCTGCACACCAAATAATGAAATGATAGCAACATTTTCTTCTTCATGTTTTATTGAAAGTATTTCATTTTCCAGTATTTGCAGTGGTGCTTCTCTAAATGTGGTCCTTTATCCAATTTTATCAGAAGTACTTGGGAATTACTGAATCAGGCACTGTGGGGATGGGGCCAGGGTTCTGCATATTTAAAGAGGTGATTCTTCTTTACAGGAAACTGTAAAGAAGACAATTGTTTTGGAGGTTGAAGCTCCCCTACTCACTTTAAGATCTTTAGTTATCCCAATCTATCCTTTCCCACTTAGGCATTTTGACCAGCAGCACCTGCAGTAGAGGAAAACTGGGTCCATCCTCTGATGCCCTCAAGTTACTTACCAGGACTGGGACTGCTGCTGTAAGAATATGTGAGACTACCACGTGGTGTGCACTTAACAGTCACAGCAACAGCGAGGAGGGCAACCAACTCAGTGTAAATGTTGACCCTTAGCTCAGGGTCTTTGAAGGAGCCTAGTAAACATTTTAACTAACTTTCCACAACAGTGAGTTTTATATTCAGTGGAGCTACTGTGATTGTCAGGGGACAGTTCCTCACAGAAGGAACTTGCTTGTGTCTCTTTTTCTTCACTGCCTGACTCCATTTCTGTCCAGTTGAGGAGCAAGTAACCTAGAGTTATGGGACAAGTGAAGGTTCAAATAAACCTGTAAGTTACTTGAGTCACAGATTATCAGAACGTGAAGTTTAGTTAACAGGATCTGTAGAGTCAACCTGATTCACCTTTTAAAAATTATTCTTATTTTATGAAGAACCATGCTTCCTTTAGCTTGAGTTTGCCTGACCATTTCAGCTCTGCCTCAACCACACTTAAGATTCATCTTTCCCTTCCTCTCATAGTACATTATTTCCACTAAATGAAAGAGACAGGAAAAATCTCATCAAGACAAAGCATATACAGGGACTTGAATCCTTTCACTTTGAATTATAGATGAACCATGCTTCACCAGTTTTGTATCATTCTAAATGATATACTAACTTTCATGAATAATGAACCACTGAAGATTGACACTGCACTCTTTGGGCATTTTCAAGTATATCAGTCTTTGCCTCAAGGGTAATTTAAATGGGGCTAGAAAGTGTATGTCCAGCTGACTCTACTAACTTTCATGAATAATGAACCACTGAAGATTGACACTGCACTCTTTGGGCATTTTCAAGTCTATCAGTCTTTGCCTCAAGGGTAATTTAAATGGGGCTAGAAAGTGTATGTCCAGCTGACTCTTGCAGTGGAATAGAGAAAGCATGAGAAAATATCCTAAAGACAAAAAGGCTAGCAAACAAATTTGGCAAGTGAAGTGGGTTTGCCATCCTCCAGAAAACCATGGTGCATCCTGTTAAGGTTTTCTTTCCAAAGCGAAAGTGAGAAATTCGTTAATGATTTTACAAGGACAGATGGGAAGCCCATCACCAAAAATGCAAGGCTAACAAAGTATCACACCAGGGGCACCTATGGGACAGCAGTGAGAAGGGGGGAGTGTGCCGGGAGCAAGGCAGGAAAAGAGCCAGGGTGCTGGGTGTGCAGGTGGCTCACGCAATCAAGGCAGCTTCTAAGAGAAGCTTCTACTTACGTTTCCGCCCCCAGCAGAATGTTTGATGTTATCCTTGGAACCACATCGGGACTGAACTTTGCTAAAATCGATCTTCTTGTTTAAAATCCTAACCTAAAAGGAATTGGAAGTAACTTCACTGTGCATTTTTCTTTCAAGATGCTGGCTATAGGGAAACAGAATGGGTAGAACCAAAGAGGCTCTAGACTCCCTTCCACCTTCGTATTCATTTAAGAGAAAAAAACTAGCACTGGAATTGAAGAGCAGTTCTATCATGTAAATGTGGCCCTTATTCCCTTGCACCCGCAAGAGCCAAATACAGAGAGCCATAGGTATCCCAGCTGCATGCAGGTGCAATCAGGAAACAAAGGGATAAAAGCAAACAAACAAAAGACTAGGATCATCTGTGATGGGGAGGCTCTATGGAAGGTTCGACAGTATAGTTCAGTGTGGGTCAACCCAGGATCCTGAAGGATATACCAAGTGACACTCCCCCCCCCAATACTTCCACAGGGTCAGCACCACAATTATTAATCACCTTGTATACTTGACTGTTCTATTGGTCCACACAGCCCAAGTGAGGTTTACAATTGGCCTGGATGAATGCTTCAGTCAGGGTTCTCATCCATCTACAGGAAGAACCCCTGGTTTCCTACGAGGGTCAACAAAGAGACTCTTGGTCTGCTCTGCTAAAAAGGGCTTTACAATTCCCTTGCAGGGTTGGTTCAGCGGCCTTCTGAAGGCCTCTTTCTCTCTGGTAACTGCTTATGAGCAGTTATTATCCCTGGACGGTCGTGTGGAAGCATTCTCTCCATTTGTAGAGGTAAGAAAACCAAGGCCACTGGTAAGCTGACTTATACTAGGTCATACAGACATAGTACAAGCCTTGGTTAGGTCCAGTGGATTTGAGGTTAGGTGTTTTATTTCTCTTTTCAGAAAGTCAAGCATTCACACTGACAACCCCAGCAAATCGAGATCTGGAAAGACATTACTCTGATGGGATGCAATGTACAAAGTCATAACTCTTGTGGCTTCTTTCATGTGTCTTTCAAACCTTGCATGTTTTCGGAGGCAGATGAGCAGTATCAGCATGAAAAGAAAGGTGTATTTTTGTTATTGTTGTTGTTATTGTTAATTGTTTGTTTTATTTTACTTTAGCTATTCCTCCCTCCCCTCCACAATAGCTAAAGAGAAATCACATTTTCGGTGCTTTAGAGAACAGTTTATCCTCTTATAAAAAAAATTACCTTAGATATACAGCCATCTCCAAGAATATTAACACATTTCTTGGTATTTGCAAAAATGAATCAAAAATTCAAAAGGACATTGAATCCTGACTGTTTTTAACGAGGCAAGGCTTAACTCACAGTGCCTGCCTAACATAGACAACATAGCTTGTCCCTTACAGGGAAATATCACTGACAGCTCTTATCAGCAACCCAAGGGAAGATACTCTTGTTGAAATTTGAGTTCAGAAGACATGATGATTGGGCTACTCTTTAGGGCATAATAAAAATCCAATTTTAAAAGGGTGGGAGTTATCACAGAGTCTGTAAGTGTAGTTGCACTGTAAGAGTTTTACATAAACTATAGCTGCAGATAGTTTTAAATCAATAAATACCATTGCACTTAAAACATCATAGATAAATTATTTTCAGAAAGCAAATATTTTGGTTTATTATTTCTAATAATAGTACTTTAAATTATTTTCCATGAATATCTATTTATTTTAAAAATGAAATAAAATTCATGTGAGCCATTTTACTAATTCTTGGGAATACAGAGTTTCATATTTCTTTTATAATTTTTAATTTAGGGATCATTAGAGTACCAATCAAGTGACTCATTACTAAGTGATCAAAAGCCAAACATGAAATCTGATTCACTTATTGCAAAAATGGAAATTCCACATTTAGTTGCATAAATCTGCTTGACCTTAACATTCAATTAACTGCTCCACAATTCTTATGATTTCCAAATCAAATGATTCAATCCCAAAGGGTCACATCATCAGCATTAGTTAGAGATGATTTAAAATCTTAAAGTCTTAGAACTTGAAAGCTGACTTTTGGTGATTTTCCTCAGATTTTCTAGAGACCCATAGATTTTCTGGTGAAACAACTACCTGGCCTTTTTTGTTGGTACAATTTCTCAACCTACAATGTGAAGCAGACTTTGACATGCATTAATGGCACATCCTTTACTTATATCCATGTTGCAACAGCTTCACATAACAAACTGCTACTTGAAAGATGAACCAATTTTCTATGCTCATGGCATGAATAATAAAAGCATATGAATAATCATTATCCAAAATTATCTCTAAACCACATTTTAATCTTTGTCAATTTATTTCAACCAAAAGTTTTACTTTACACTATTAATGCAAAATGGGGTGATTTGAAAGAGTATGGAAATCTTTTCTTTTGCATACTTCACAGCAGATGTGAAACATATTATCAACTGGATTATCTTCCTAAAGCTCTGTCCTATCCAAAATTCCCCCAATCTCCCCATTTCTTATTAAATGCATCAAAACTTCTTAGTGAAGCAACCAGAGTTCTCAGCAATTCTAATTTTTGAGTCTTCTCTTCTGTTATCCTCATTTGGGCCAGACTATGTTACATTCCATTCTGTAAGGGCCTTGTTTACATTTTTCGAGTTCATCCTGTGCTTCTTTATGTTATCATCTCTCTCTCTAGAATGCCCTCCTTCCAAGTGGAGTCTGTAACAGATCATCTTTCAAGGCTCACCCAATACCTTCAGTGGGAGGCTGGCAAGAAAGGATTTTAGTCTCATGGCTTTTATACAAACACTGGTGATTTACTTGCATAAACAGTTAACTTTTCATTTACATAAAGGTCATTTAAACATGAAGAGTTATATGAGTATTAGTATAGGTTAATGTGATTAAAAATTAATCAACTATTTTACTTTAATTTTTACTAATTCTAACTATTCTTTCACCATGCTAGAGAAGTTGTAGTTACTTTCTAGCTATTCCTTGTATTACTCTAGTTAGATTTTATCATGATGGTTTAGTTGTAATGATCTGTCACCGTACTCTCTCTGCATATAAGTTTAATTGTTCCTTTAGAGAAATTAACGTTTTTTTCCCCTAAAGTGGAGTCACTCTAGGAATGAAGAGAAAGACAAAATGCAGGATATGCCTGAACAAAAGAACAAATCTCTTATTAGTTAGTTAGAAATATGAATCATGTAAAATGTAAGAAAATACAATACTAATGAACAATTTTTAGTGAAACAATTTATAAGCCAGAGGCAATAATCCCAATGTCAATTGAATTTCTTGACCAATGGGATTTTGAATTTTTAAAAATGTGACACTCTCTGATGCTGCTTTCTTTATCAAAAGACCCACATGTCATCTCAAGGTGGTGAGATATGGAGAGTAGATGGGAGACTAAATGTTTGGATTCTGTCTATACCCTCAGGCATCCTCTAAGTGTGAACCTCAGTTGCAACATCATTTCTTTCTCCCTGCATCTGAAGATGTCTCAGAAAGAATGCTTTTGTGAAAGGGTAGTGGACAGTGACACTCAACTGACTTCCCCTCAACTTTGCAGGGGATTGAGCATCTCCTATGGGTTTTCCTCATTTCTCAATTGTGTTAAAATGAGGCCCTCCCTTGTCCTTGCATGACAAAACACTTTTCTGTCTCTCTCAAAAGTATTTCCCATTCCACAACATTCGATTTAATGAAAACTATTTATCTAGCCTCTATAAAATCATGAAGCATCATAGAGTCAAAATAAATATATGACTAGATCAGATATTCCTGAAGATTGAAATATTTTTGGCATAGATGATGACCTTCAAAGATTCATCTATTAACAACCCTGCACTCTGGTTAAAATGCATTCAGATATACAAACATTATAATCTATTCTGAACTTTAAATAACCTTTAATTAACCCTGCCTGCACTGACCAATAGTTTCTTCAAAATTCTTTACTTACATCAACTACAAACAAGTATATTAAATACACATTTTAATAGAAATAACAGTTTACATCAAAATGTACAATTTCACAAAACTCTAAAGGAAAAGGATATGTTGGAGGGACCAATTTTCCCATGCAGGCTGAGCCACAAGGCACAGAAAGTAGAATGACCATGAAAAACCTTGGAGTGAGTAAATAATGCTGAGAAATTTGGAAAAAACATTTTGGTGGAACAGACATCAATGAGTATAGTCATTAGATCTATTGTTAAATATTTCTAAGTGGTCTCTCTATGGGAGCTGGAAAGAATGATATGAGCACAGTGGTCATTGTGATTCATGCAAAGGAACAGACAATGAGTTTTTTCAGATTCATATACTACAGTTTCTTGACATTAAATTTTTTTTTCTTTCATTTTAATTTTTTTTTTTCCTTTTTGTCTTTTTTCGTGACCGGTAATGGGATTGCAACCCTCGGTGTTGTGCCCGTACCACGACCAGCAGCGGGATCGCAACCCTCGGTGTCGTGCCCGCACCGCGCTCAACCAGTGAGGGGACCGGTCTCTATATGGGATCCGAACCCTCAGTGGGAGCGCCGCCACACTCCCAAGCGCCGCACTCTACTGAGTGCGCCACTGGGCTGGCCTCGTTTCATTTTTAAGAAATTCTAAGAAATAGTGGACCAAGTCAGTAAAGAAAGTAACTTTCAAACGGTCTCTCCACTTATCGGAAAACAACGTCAGATTCAAGGCTTGTTCCCATGGCCTTGCTTGGCATATAAATGAACATCAAAGGGGCTCTGTGGGCCTCAACTTTGCAAGCCCAAAGTGATAATTTTTTCATAATGTTTAATAATTAATATTTACTCATCCTAGCTACAAAGCATTTCATTACCTTACAAAAGACATTTGAATTATAGTTATAAAAGCTCTATTGCATAAACACAAGGTCTCTGATCTTAAGGAGCTTTCATTTTAAGATAATGATGTCTTTGATACCAAAAAAACCCTAAACCTTGTCAATATAATGTAATGAATTTCAATGAACAGGTTTTCTTCATGCTGGGTTGACTGACAGTATTTTAAAATTCATAGGGTATTTTATTACTCCTCTTATTTAGTCCTTCTTCTAGCCTGCAGGAAATGAAAAGAAATGGCTTAGAAATAACTTAAAATGAAATAAGGGTGAGACACTAGGGGAGGACAAGAAAAGAAACAAAACAAAAAGCCTCTTTCCTGCCTAGATTGTAGAGCCCATGTGCTTTATTCTCTCCCATTCCTCTTTTGTCACATAGTACCAGCAGTCTCAGCAAATGTTTGATGAAAGAATAAATATGTGAATGAGAAAAAAATATCATGCAATTTTTCTCTCTCAGTCTTATATTTTATAAACATGCCTATATATTAATAACACCCCACAGAACTTCACAGTGGTAACTTTATAATTTTATATAATAGGGAAAAAAATCCTGTTTCACTATAATTTATTAGTTGTCTCCAGAATTAATTCCATTTTTTAATTTGACTATAAAATTGAAAGTAAGCTATTCAATTAGCATGTAAAAGGCCTAAAAAAGGTCTAGGAATAATGCCTAAAACCTTATAAGAAAACAATATAAGAAAGATTCCACTCTACATTTCACTAATTTTCTTTTTTCTTCTTCCCTCTCGATTGCTCCTTCTTCCCAATTGTACTCCTCTTTTATTTCAGAAACAACGTTTTTATACTCAACTTCAACTTCCCCTTTGTGGCATGAACAGATATGGAGTCTATTAGAATATCTAAATGAATGTTTTTTGATGAGCTGTAATGCAAAAATACCATCATACTCTAGAGCCATGCACTTGGGAGCTTAAAGCAACTTCACACTCTATTAAGGGAAGTGGTGCTACATACAAAACAGGTATTACTTTGTTGCTTGTATTTTATAAATAAGAAACCTGAAGAGCGTACAATATTTTAATAGATAAACTGAACCAAGAACTCAGCTCTTAAATTCCAGTTAAATATTTTTTTCACCAAAATTCACTGTGGTCTAAATATGGGAAGTCTCTTTGGGTAATAATTACAATGGATAAATGCATAAGGCATTTTACACTCATTCAACAATGTCACTACCAAAAAAATATGATATACTACATTCATTCAACTATCATTGAATAAACATTTATTGAGCACCTACTACATGAAGAACCCTGAGGACAAGACAGACCTCGTTCCTGATTTTATGGAGTTTATGGTCTAGTAGGTGAGACAAGATAGGCATTAAATAACTAATTATTCAATGAATGTTTAATTACAAACATGGTGAGAAGCTCTGGCTACAGTATAGAGAGCATATCAGGTGGAGAAAAAAACAGATGCAGGGAGACCAGTTAACAGCTATAGCAGTGATTATCAATAAGAGATAATATTTCTTGCACGAGGAGGGTACAGAGTAGACTGAAAGAAGGAGCAGATTCAAGAGCTATTCAAGGCACAAAATCATTAGCACTTAAAGATGACCAGAGTATGGGACAAAGGGAAGGGAGATTAAAAGATGTCTCGGATTTTTGGTTCACCAATATTAAAATTCTTTTATTTGAATAGGTATAATAATACTAAAAAATAGTAAAGTAGTGTGAACTTTCCATTCTCAGAAAAGATCTGTGTGGCATCAGTCACACTGATATCCTTGCTGTGGAACATGCTAGGCCTGCTTCTACCTCAGGGCCTTTGCATGTGTGATTCTGTCTGAAATGCTCTTTCACCAGTTATCCATATGGCCTGCTCCTTCACTTCCTTGGGGGTTTATATTCAAATAGCACATATTCAGGTCTTTCCTAGCCACTCTATTAGAAATGCAATTTTCCTTCAACATGTACTAAACCTTGTCTTTATTTTCCTCCTTCACACTTAGCATTTTTTTTAAACATATTTTTCTTGTATCTTTTTTTCTTTTTTTTTTTTGCTTGCTTTTCCTCCTAGAATGTAAATTCAATGAAGGCAGAATTTCAGGAATTTTTGTCTGTTTTGTTCATTGCTATATTCCCAGTACCTAGAACATAGTATGGAACATAGTAGGTGCTCAATAAATATTTGTTGAATAAATAATTGAGTAAATGAATGCAAAACTTTGAGTTTCTGTAATAATCAAGAAAATAGAAAACAACTCTCCATGTTATTTATAATCTGCCAAGGTTTATATTAGGATTAATATGTCATTATTAATCCTTAATATTATCTATAGAAATTTAAAGCTAATTATATTTTTGTTCTTCATGTCCATTTTTTTTTAATTTTTAAAATTAATTCATTTTTTAATTGACACATTAATTGCATATAATTATGGGGTACAGAGTTATATTTCAATACATGTATATAATGTGTGATTATCAAATCAGGGTAATTAGCATATTCATCATCACAAAAACTTATTTCTTTGTGATGAGAACACTTGAGCTCCTCTGTTCTAGCCATTTGAGAACATACAATAAATTATTGTTAATTACAGATGCCTAATACTGCAGACCACTAAAACTTATTTTTCTTATCTACCTGTAATTTTGTACCTGTTCCCCATCCTCTCCCGTTTCCCCTCTCCCCATCTCTTTTCCAGCCTCTAGTAACCAAAATTCTACTCTCTACTTCTGAAAGCTCAACTTTTTTAGCTTCCACATATGAGTGAGAACAATGCAGTGTTTATCTTCCTGTGCCTGACTTACTTCACTTTGTGTAATGTTTTCCAGGCTCATCCATGTTGCCACAAATGACAGAATTTTATTCATTTTTATGGCTGATCAACCTAGGTGCTCACTGGCAGATAAATAGATAAAGAAAATGTTGTATATATACAAAATGAAATACTACTCAGCTATAGTCTATTTAAAAACCTTGATTTTTATTTTTTAAATAATTTCAGTTGTAGAAGAAAACAAAAAATATAATAAAAATGCAACATCACTTTCTAAATTTAATGTAGTGTATCAATATAACACATTATTTGCATTAAATTTTTCATGAAAATATTATAAAAGTTTTGAAGCCTCAAATTTCAGTTCTGATGTAATAAAAACTTTGGCTTAGAAGGCACTGTTAAATAAAATTACCATTTTCATATTATGCAACAAATGTTAAAGCAAACAAAAAAAGACCTAGTTATATAAAATTACATACTTTGTAGATAAGTGATTAATTATTCACTAAATACAAATTACAGGCTCTGACTTTATAAGCTCAGCCATTACAGGATAATATTAGAAGTCCTATCTGCAAGATGTGGGTAATGTGAGGACTTTTATTTATTATTCTGTGAAAATGTGAGGATTGGAGTAGGAAGAGATATATATCTTTGACCTCCAATATCTTTTAACTCAATAGACTTATATAGAACTGGAAGATAGGAACTAGATTGCTTTATTCCTAGAATGTAACAATATACTTCATAGATTCTGGTCTAATAGATTTATCTGAACAAAAAAAATTTTTTTTAAAGAAGCTAGGACAACACTGACTGAGAAGATAATAGGCTGGCAAATTCCACAAGGTTCTTTAAGTAAAAGACAAGTACCATTCTTTCCTTAAAAAAAAGTGACTTGCTTGAAGATGCCACCATTCTAAGCCTAGCTGACCTGAAAATGGCTGTGTGTGGCAGTGAATGAAGCAAAAGCATGTAATTCACAAGACTATCAGTCAAATCCAGAGACATGCATGGTCTTGCAGAGATCCTGATCTAACTAACCACCCCATCCATTGAACAGTGAATGAAAACAACCTCTGTGAAATGGTCTCATTACTAACTTTCAACTATTACAAGGGCATATAACTTGCACATTTTATATTGATCTTCATAAGATCGATGGAGAAAAAACAAGAAACTCTCAAAACGTGTAAGAGTATTTCATATAAATCACAGTACCTAAAAAGATCCTGATTCAAAACAGAAAAGGTAAAAAATGCCACTAATCAAGTTGTTGTCTAAATGTTTTTATGCTACATGTTTATAGAAATCATTTCTTTTCCTACCTCTGTTTATCCAAGCAGCTGTGTTCTTAAAAAGCTAAATTTACTTATTCTAAAATTTAGATTGAATATAGATGAGGGGGCTAACTACATAGAGATAGTTTCAAATTAATATACTTAGTAAGATAGTCTTACCTATGCCTTGAGTTAAATTAACCATGCTTACTACCTACAGTGAATCTGTGATTGCACAAATTATTTCCAGTAGAATGAATTTATATCATAGCTGAAATGATTAACTTTACTGCTTTCTGTAAAGCTCCTCATATCTTCAGCTAGCTTATCTATTCCATTAGGCTTTGATTTGCCCTGCTGAACTGAACCACTGAGCTGAGCTTCTCTGCCAATAGAAAATTGGACTTTAGCAGAAGAGATATAAGCACAAAACCTATACATATGGAAGAGCAATAAATGTTCAAATCTCGGGCAAATAATAAAGTTCTCCAATTTGGGAAGTTGTTGAGATCCCAAGACACACAAATCTTTTATTATACATTGTTCCTCCCAATTCTTAGTGATTGCATAAACTTTAAAACAATAATAATGATTTCAAAATCAAATCATTTACATACATTCTAAGCACTCCAAATTTTACCACAATAGAGACTCTGCAGATGAACTGAATTAAAGCAACATCTTCTAATTTACTCCCATCTTCATTAATAAGAATTGGATGCATATTCTTCACAACACGTACAGATCACATGTCATTATTTTAGAACCTGGCTCCTGCAGAAAGCATAGCTATTGTCCTATCCTTTTCAATGATTCTGAGTTGGCCACTGTCCATTCCAATATCCCAGGATAATCAATTTACAGTCAGGAGAAATACGTCAGTGGCTTAAGTCTCTTCAACAGTGCACATTTATAGATGCTCAATCAGATAATAAAGGTTTTTTTTTTTTTTCCTTTTTGTCTTTTTTACTGACCGGTAATGGGATAGCAACCCTCGGTGTTGCGCCTGCACCGCGCTCAGCCAGTGAGCGGGAACCGGTCTCCACATGGGATCCGAACCCTCGGTGGGAGCGCCACCACGCTCCCAAGCGGCGCACTCTCCAGTGCGCCACAAGGCTGGCCCAGATAATAAAGGTTTTTAACATATCATTTTGATAGTTTCTAAGAAACCCTATCATAATTTTTTTCCCAGTCATTCTATGAAGTGGGAATTCTAACAATCCAGTCAAAATCTCCAGTTTATTATGCGCAGCGCCACAAGGCTGGCCCAGATAATAAAGGTTTTTAACATATCATTTTGATAGTTTCTAAGAAACCCTATCATAATTTTTTTCCTAGTCATTCTATGAAGTGGGAATTCTAACAATCCAGTCAAAATCTCCAGTTTATTATGCGCAGAAAAAGAACCTCTCCTCTTTCTCTGTATTTGAGAAGATCATATACACTGTCAGGAGGCTTTTAAGGGAATAGCGCTAAAGTGGTGAATGATATATTTTCCTTACAAAGACAGTTCAATTGTAATGCATATCAATTTCCCCATTCATTTCTCCCTCCAATTTAAATGCATTTATATCATGTATCACAAAATAGGAGGCACATATCTTCCATCTGTTTCTTATCTTGGTGAGGAAATGCCTCCTGCTTCTGCAATAAAAGTCACTTCATAACTCTGCTGCTATGAATTTTTTCAAAGTCATCTGATGCTGAGATAGGATAAATTTGTAGGAGGTTATCACTTATCTGATGAAAGAAGAGATTTTCTATAAATGACACAGTTTTAGGCTATTTTTATTCTTTCTGTAATTTTTTGTGTCATAGTCTTCACTAGTCCTTGACTACTGTAATCTCTAAGGCAATTTTAGTTCAGCACAAAAGAATATGACACTTCTTTATCAATTTTATGAATTACCAAATATAATAGAAGTCAATTAAAATTAGACAGAAATACTCACAACTGCATATAATAAAGAAGCAGAAAAAGAAAATAGATATCTTCATACCTTCTGAATTGATTTAATTTTAGAGATTCCTGCAAAGCTAAAGCAAAAACCACTCTTTTTGCCTCTCTACCTTAAGGGGTCCTTTGAACAAAATCATATATTTTAAAATTTCTCTGTCAAATTGTATCAATAATTTTTCTTTGTATTACATTTTTTTCTAGTTTATAAAATAGCTTGGAGATCATTTATATTTCCTTGTGATTCTCAGAAGCAACAGATAATCTTTTAAGTATTAATATTTCCCAGAATATCAGCAAGTAAACCCCACATTTAGCTAAGGAGAATACTAGGATATGGGAATATTTATGAAAAGAGAATTGATTTTAAATATACATAATAGATACTCTATTTTAAGAGGTATCTTATTGAAAGCTAAAATAAAGAACTTTCCAACTGGAACTAAATTGATTTTATTCAACTTACTCTTTTAAATTATCTACGTATAAACATAAAAATAATGCAACATTTAGATATTTCCAAAAGGCCCAAAATATTTCCTTCTCTTGGATGTGCAAAACTCTGATAAACGCAAGAATAGTATAAGGTTTTTAAAATTACAGGCTTGAATTTGGTGCTTTTTTTGCTTAAAAAAGTTTCTTGTAGCTCATTTTTCATAACATCTTTTATAAAAAAGCACCTTTCTGTGACTATATTATTACAGAATGTTATAGTTGTTCTGAAAAGAGCATATTGATCCTTCCCCTCCCACTCTATTGGTTGATTTTTGTTAACTCCTTGGACTTTCTTGAATGGAACCATAATGAGACAGCAAAGAAGTTTGCTGCTAAAGGGAGGAGCAACACTGAATTTTTTGTCTTGATGGTGAGTAGGAGTCCTTCATAGGTTTACATTTTGGCAAGATCTTCCTTCTAAACCTGCCTGAAAGTAGATTTTATTTGGCACAAAATATGAGACAAGAAAAAAAGTGGCAGAAGAAAATATCGAGGTTAAAAAAGCAAGACTTTCTCAGAGTACTGAAGGGCATTACAAGTTTGCTCATGTAGAAAGGAAATTACCAACTTTGTCTTTTCTTTCCAGGATGAATGTTTTCTTTTATCTCTTCAATGATAAGAAAGGTCCAACTATTCCATGGGTAGATCAATATTATAAGGGAAATATTAAATAGTATGCATATTATTTCCTCCCAGGCTAATTGCTTTGTCCAAACATATAGTGTATAAGCAAGGTTTAGGTGGAGGTAGAACTCAAAGCCTCCTGGTTGGAAAAGACATGAATGTTTGCTCTGAAGCTGAAGTGAATAAGTGAGTTTTACTGATAGCTCTATTCAATACAATTAACCTTAAGTAGAAGTTCAAAGGCTACAATTTTATTCATCAGAGCCATAGAGAGCTGTCTTATTATCAATGTGAATACCTGGCCTTTGCAATGTTTAGGCAATAGTAGCCAGAGAAGAAACTTGGTGAACCACGCTCTGATTTGGGAGCGAACATGAGGAAATGGTAAAATAATTTTGGGGGGTCAGTTGCAAGCAAGCAAGCAGGAGGCCGTTTGACTGTGGGAGTGGAGCAATGCCAAAATCAAAGGAACTTGTTTCTTCAAGCTCGTCAGGCAGTGATTCTGACAGTGAAGGTGACAAAAAGTTAAAGAGGAAAAAGCAAGTTGCTCCAGAAAAACCTTTAGAGAAACAAAAGACTGGAGAAACTTGGAGAGCTCTGTCATCTTCCAAACAGAACAGTAGTAGCAGAGATGATAACATGTTTCAGAATGGGAAAATGAGGTACGTTAGTGTTTTGGACTTTAAAGGGAAAGTTCTAATTGATATTACAGAATATTGGATGGATCCAGAAGGTGAAATGAAGCCAGGAAGAAAAGGTATTTCCTTAAATCCAGAGCAATGGAGCCAGCTGAAAGAACAAATTTCTGACATTGACGATGCAGTAAGAAAACTAAAATCCGAGCCATATAAAAGCTGTACTGTTCTAGTTGTTTCAATCTATCTTTTTACATTGGCTTTTGTTTTCTAAATGTTGTTTTCCAAGCTATTGTATATTTGGACTGCAGAACAATTTGTAAGATTAATACTTTTTTAAGATGTGCATTATTAAAAATATTCTGAGTGAAGTTAATTGTCAACTTTATTAAGGTGGATTGTTTTGTGCCCACCATCTAGTGTAAAATAAATTCAAGT
Organism: Galeopterus variegatus; assembly: GCF_000696425.1. Lineage (NCBI taxonomy): Eukaryota > Metazoa > Chordata > Mammalia > Dermoptera > Cynocephalidae > Galeopterus > Galeopterus variegatus. The sequence continues at coordinate 583,630 of NW_007726711.1, forward strand.
AATAGACACACACAAAAAATCTTTGGGGAAGAAAGGAGACAAAATTGGAATCACTAAAAGATCAGGATCTAAAACAGAAAAGTCAAATTCATATCAGAAATGTAACTTTCACAAATTCATAAAGCAATAGAGACAAATTCAGAAAAGATCTGTTAGGCACCAACTAAAAGACTCTCCTATATGACTAAACTAACTTTTATTCAATAATAGCCAGAAGGAATGGCCATCTCATGTGACTTTCATTATATTTGATGGGTTAGCTTTCTCTAATAAGGTCCAAACTCTTAGCAATGAATTGTAACCAGTAACTCTTTAACACCTCCACCTCCTTTTATTTTAAGAACTGTTAGCTTGTAATATGAAGACGGCAACATAATAATCAGTAGGACTTTATTTCTGGCAGAAAATATGTATTCATGCGATTCTTACCTGCCCCCCTTTAGGCTGGTATTTGATGTTGTCTGTCGATCCGATTTTGGACTTGACATTCTTCAGGTCTGGCAGTGGTTGGTTAATAAGCCTAAGCTGCTTGGGAGTAGCGGGAGATTTTGGAGGAGTACGTATGATGGCGACTTTCTTCTCACTGGGCACCAAGATGGCAGATTTGGGGGTTCCTGGTGTGTGAGGGGTCCTGGGATAGCTAGGGGTTCCAGGGGTGCCAGGTGTGCGTGAAGAATAGCTTGGTGGGGTGCCAGGAGTGATGGCAGTTGATCCGGGGGTCGTGGGGGTTGAGGTGCCACTTTTTCCTGCTCTGCGAATTGGCTCTGACCCTATAGTAAGCAAACAGGACCAGAATCAAACTGTAGCATCAGAAACTTCTTCTCAAGGCATCTCTCTTTCCATAGGTTGTTAGAACTCACAATAAGTTTAATTTCTGAAGCATTCAGAAATATTTATGAATTATCACAATAATGTTCAAAAAGGTGAGAACCTCCTTTCTTTAGGTTCATGAGCTGGTGACAATCTTTTGAACACACACTGCTATCAAAACAAGGATAAAACCTGATTTTTCCTTGTTTATTCTCCTTAGTTCTCATTAAGAATTTGTCAAAAACTATTTTTTACTTGTGTGATCATTAAGGCATGTGGATCTGCCTTTAATGAAAAAGAGTCTATGCTTAATCTTGTATGTGAACTCATATTTGCTGAATATTCCTTGAATGATATGCAGATCATTCATTCCTCTATGTAGTAAATTTATGCTAAGATCCAGGTGGATATACAATATAGAACTGTGTATTTAGATCAATAAAGGTATTTATTGAATTGTATTTCAATATTACTCCCTCAGCTTATATTGAGGAGCGCTGTGAGCTGCAAATATGCTTATTTAAAACTGTCAGACATTGTCCTACTTTATCATATATTCCCTTTGTAAGGAAACTTATTTCAGTGCTTCAAACCAAAAAAGTCTATCTCTCTCCTTAGAAGATTGGGATGTTCTAACAATGTATTCATGGCAAACTTTGCATCTGACTGTGTTTTCTCCTCTGCTTTTATCACTAGTTTGGCATTTTGGAGTCAAATCAATAATCCTGTACTGTTAATTATACAGAATCCTCTGAGATCACTTCTTTGCCTCAAGTTGAGCTCAGACTCACTGTATTATTTTACTCTCCCTCCCCCCATTTTCCTATACTGTTTCTCTCATTTTTTAAAAAATGTGTTTTGAATGCCATTTCAAATGTTTTTCTGAAAGAATTATATAAATAAGAGTACAACACATTATAGATTTCAAAGCACTTTTGTGAATACCAAACAACTGATAACCAAACAAACAAGCACAACAGTTAGGGGCAGCTCTTGTCCTTCATGTTTTTCTGAAAGAATTATATAAATAAGAGTACAACACATTATAGATTTCAAAGCACTTTTGTAAATACCAAACAACTGATAACCAAACAAACAAGCACAACAGTTAGGGGCAGCTCTTGTCCTTCCAAATTAAGAAACAATGACATTGAGGCTCATTTACCCAGATGTTACTATGTTCTAAGTCAGGTGCAATATTTAGCATCTGAGAATTTACATTTTTTTTAAAGCACTCAAATTTTATTTGTAACTTGTATTTTACACGAAAGGGATGACTTTGGGTTTTTACTGCTGAATATGTATGCTTTGTAAAATCAATGAATTTTCTGAAATTTTGTAGAGGATAAAGACATAGCTCAATTTTAAAATCATTGAAAGGAAAGGGATCTTAGAGATCATCAGTATAGGAAGTTCT
>NW_007726711.1:586053-588159 GCF_000696425.1 Galeopterus variegatus
AATTTTCTGAAATTTTGTAGAGGATAAAGACATAGCTCAATTTTAAAATCATTGAAAGGAAAGGGATCTTAGAGATCATCAGTATAGGAAGTTCTCCCTGAGAAGGAGACATTTAGTCTTTGCTTAAATATTTGCAAGGAGTGACCTCAAGAGAGCTTCTTAGATAATTGTGATCTGCAGACAACATAAATCCACTCATCAGTCTAGGTTCAACCTCCTGGAGAAACAGAACAATTTCACTTCCTCTTTCAGTGACCAGTTTTCAAGTTAAAGTTGCCCTGTGTCTTTTTTCTCTTTTAACATAAGACCACAACATAGTCTCCTCAACTGATAATATAAAATGGGATAAGAAAAGACTAAAGTGATACATTAGTGTGCATTTTGTGATTTTTATTGTTTTCCACAAAAATGACATTTCCTTGCCCCTAGTTTGTTTGTGGACTATGTTTTTAGTGTAGGCTTGAATCTGACACTATGCCTCGAAAAATCTCTCCAGAAACCTTATTTCTTCCTTAAATATTTTCTCTATGACTTCATCAGCTTTGAATAGCTCAACTATTCTGGGGAGAGGAATCATCTCTGTATTATTTGCCACTGGTGAGTTTCATGGGGACTGAATACAGCAGGTGCTCAATATATATTTTTTGAATTGAATAAATTCAATTCAGAATTTATCAAAGTATGCTGAGGTTCTTTTTACTTTATGAGACTGAGCTAAAACAATATTCTGGATGTGGATAGCAACTATTACTATAATACATATTTTTTTCTAAGGTAAGAGTCATTTTCATACCTGTAGAAAATAGCTTTAAATTTCATAAAAGTAAAGGAAGAAGACTGTGTTACAGCTGGAGAACTGCTGTTCAATACATATGATCAATTTTTATTGTAATAAATTACGTTCTAGTCATCAAAATAATAAACTTGAGTGTTTTCTAATTCTTCTGAAATTGAAGGCATTAAATCTAAGATAGTAAAACAATTCAAAAAATATTTATGAGTTACTTTATAAAACTGTGCTCTTATTTATCTTGTCAACTCAATGACAATGCCTTTCCCTCCCTTTGGGCTAAACGAGCTTTCGGCATAGAATTGTTTCTTTCAAGTCTTTTCAATAGCTGCACAAAATGACAGAACATTCCTGTGTGCAGTTAAGGAGATGGTAGCCAAATGGGCGTAAATAACTCATTTGCTCTTCTAATTTTCTTTATGCCTTTTAGCTATTGCCGTGTACAGATAAAATAGACCCTATGTCCTTAGATTTTCATAGTATCAGTTATATTCATCACCAAATGATACAATGCATTATGCTTGTGAAAGTGAGTAAAGTTAGAAAGTCAAAATAGGATTGGCTCAGAAGATTTTAAATAGCATTTTATACACAGATACATTTTAAAAGTCAGAGCACAGTGGCTTGAAGAAATGGATTTATGGAGAAAGTGTCATTTTGCTTCCACAACAACAAATACAAGCATAATTACAGGTGTTTCTTTGGGGAGCACATGGTGTCTTTTGCCTTGTTTTATCATCTACAGGCTTACTTTTGATGCCCAATTCCAATTCCAGATATTTGGAGTTAAACTCTCTTCCCTGGAGATCACTAACTCTTAAATGATCTCTCCACTATTTCGTTTGAATAATTTTTTTTTGTTATGGTAAAAATGAGTTTTAGTGATTTCAAAGTGTTCCAAGAACATATTTCTTTTTTTTTTTTTTCCTTTTTGTCTTTTTTACTGACCGGTAACGGGATCGCAACCCTCGGTGTCGCACCTGTACCGGGGACTGGCAACGGGATCACAACCCTTGGTGTTGCACCCGCACTGTGCTCAGCCAGTGAGCGGAAACCGGTCTCCACATGGGATCCGAACCCTCAGCAGGAGCACTGCCGCGCTCCCAAGCGGCGCACTCTCCAGTGCACCACCGGGCCGGCCCGCAAGAACATATTTCAAAAGATGCTAATACTTCATGAAACTAAGTGGTGTTGGACACAATTGCCCTAATTATAATAAACATTTTCATTTTAGGCAAAAACACTGTTTAAGTGTCATGCAAATAGTTACATTTGAAGTGGGCCAATTATTATTAAATACTTTTAAAAATAAGTGA
>NW_007726711.1:589159-593581 GCF_000696425.1 Galeopterus variegatus
CTTGTTCCAAGAACATATTTCTTTTTTTTTTTTTCCTTTTTGTCTTTTTTACTGACCGGTAACGGGATCGCAACCCTCGGTGTCGCACCTGTACCGGGGACTGGCAACGGGATCACAACCCTTGGTGTTGCACCCGCACTGTGCTCAGCCAGTGAGCGGAAACCGGTCTCCACATGGGATCCGAACCCTCAGCAGGAGCACTGCCGCGCTCCCAAGCGGCGCACTCTCCAGTGCACCACCGGGCCGGCCCGCAAGAACATATTTCAAAAGATGCTAATACTTCATGAAACTAAGTGGTGTTGGACACAATTGCCCTAATTATAATAAACATTTTCATTTTAGGCAAAAACACTGTTTAAGTGTCATGCAAATAGTTACATTTGAAGTGGGCCAATTATTATTAAATACTTTTAAAAATAAGTGATAAAATCAGCTATAATGTGATAGTAGTAGAAACTCTCACCATTTTATAATGGCTTTTAAATGACAGAGATATTAATCTCCAAGAGATTCTATAGAGCAGTTCTCTAGTACTAGCAGTTGTCTAGTAAATACGGACTTTAAGAGGACAGCTTGTGAAGTTATCAGTTGGCTGAAAACCAAATTGAAACACCTGCAAGCTGTGTAGATTGGACAAGTTACTTACCCTCTCTAAAAGGTCAGTCTTCTCCTTAAAAGGCTGAATTGAGGTTATTAATTTCTAACCATCAGCACTGTTAATTAAATTGAGTAAAAAATGTACCTTAAAAGGCTGAATTGAGGTTATTAATTTCTAACCATCAGCACTGTTAATTAAATTGAGTAAAAAATGTAACTTAAGAGTTTAGCATCTATATGTGTCCAATAATGGTAGCTATGTTTGTTGTAACAGAAAATACTTATAAAAATAATTTGAATCCATGCTTTACTGGACAGGGTTAGTAGCTATGCAACATATAAATGTGTAACGATTGGAATATTGGACAAACTGTCATAATTGCCATTCAGTTGATTATGGGCCAGCAATCAAAAGAAACTGAAGCTACTGCACAGAACTTCTACATTTACAGCTCATTTGGAATGCAAATTCTTAACAAATTGAGCAGGATCCTAGGTTTCTTGTTCTTTTTTTTTTGATAAGACAATGAATTCCCTTTATTGTTTAAGTCAGTGTAAGTTGGGTTACCTGTTGATTTCAACTTAAAGACTTTTAATTAATAGTACCAACACTATAATCCAGTTGCAAAGTCATTTCCAATTCTCTAAAATACGTGCACTTTTACTTCAAAATATAGTTAAACTGAGCCCAAAATGTGTTGAGCATAGTGACCATAAAAAGCACGATTCAGGCACCCTATTCTCATGTCTGATGAACAAAGTTGTCCTCTGTAGCATCGAGGAAACATTTTAAACACTGAGGACATTCCAGATCTCCAGCTGTTAAAGAGTGCTATTCTTTAAGCGTTGACTTGTAGACATCTGTCATTTTAGGGCATCTGTTGGACAAATGGGTGGCTCTCATACTCTGAGGTCTGGTCTTCTCTCAAAACTATTTTTTGAGCAGTCAGGTTGGGCGCAGCTGAGAATAAACCTTGAAGCAGTGCAAAGATCCTCATCTGAAGCCTGGTAGCTCATGCACATGAAAGCATGTGGGCAGAAAAGCCCCTGCTGAGTCAAAGTTGTGCTTCTTACTTCTTGATGTGGTCGTATGACTGGGGAAGTGAGTTGATAGAGAAAATAGAAACATATCACCCTATTATTTATTAAATAAGATTGAGATAACATCACTTTTCTAAGTACATATTTTGTCTTATTTCAAATTTAGATCACAAAAGAAAATTCTAAAGAAGTAATTGAGAATCCTTGCACATTTTCAGAGGATCCTACGTTTTGATTGTTGACTTTCCAGTTAGATTTTAGAGCTTGCAATTCTAATAAGTTTTATGCTTATATAGACGTATATTTTAAAAATCCCTGACTATTGTTTTTCTCAATTATTTCTTTAGAGTTTTCTTTTTTGCTCCAAATTTGAAACAAAGAGAGAAAATATATTCTTAGAACAATGACTTTATCTCAATCTTATTTAATAGATAGTAGGGCAATATGTTCCCATTTTCTCTACCAATTGTTTTATAGTTTTGCTATTTTCAAAACATCTATAGTCTAGATTTTCTGATAGGACAAATATAATCTGTTCTTAATGCATGTTTTACTTTTAAAATGTAAAATATAAATACATAATAAGCTCTATTCTACTTAAAGGATTTTTAATAAAATTGATTAAAAAAGAAGCCAAAGCAATAAACCTACTGGTAGTCCGTCGTGCTGAAGAGGAGATGGAACTGTTGAGGGAGAAGGAACTCTCGTCTCTGTCTCCTGATACACCCCGGCGAGGAGGGAGAATGGAGGAAGGTCTTGGGAGAGCAGAGCGCTTTTCTGGGCTCTTGGTTAGTCCCTCCTGATTGGGCAACACAAAAACAACAGCGGGTTTTTGTGAATCTTTATTTTAACTATACAAAGTGATTACCTTGCTCTGGCTATTTTTTGTCCTGCTCTGACAGATAAATTTCTTCAAGTACTCCTCCTGATTGGGCAACACAAAAACAACAGCGGGTTTTTGTGAATCTTTATTTTAACTATACGAAGTGATTACCTTGCTCTGGCTATTTTTTGTCCTGCTCTGACAGATAAATTTCTTCAAGTACATACCATGAATTTCACATACTTGTAAGCATTTCTCCTTCACAACTTAGAATCATATATGCCTAGAGGTTTCATAAAAATATTATTTTGTAGTTAGTTCTGATAATTGTGAAGTTCAAGTTCTCAATGATAATAGGGGTAAAATAAATTTACTCCAGTGATCTTCAGCAAATTATTAACTTCACTAAAAAAATCTTCATTAGCATGATAACTTATTATTCAGACAGGACTGGCAGTAGGGCATTGCATGCACAATATTCCTAACAATGACCACTGCCATATATTGTACATCTGTGTGACAGGAACTCTGAGCACTTTACGTCTTTTTATGATTTCATTCTGACTGCAAAATATTGTGCACGTTTTAAAGCTGAGTAAACAGGTTTAATGAGTTTATATACTCTTTTTAAGATCATGGAGTTGGTAGGTGGCAGAGGTAGTATTAAACCCTTATATGTCTGATGCTGAGTCTAAATTGTCATAATATATACAATGATATTATTAGACTATGCAATATTATATATTATATATGTCATATTACATGTAATAGAAAATGTTTTGTTAGTTTGCATTTGATATTTTACAAGATAATTGGGCACATAATAAAATAATAATAGAGAGTAATCTAGAATAGACATTTTCTCTATGGCTGTTTACCAAAACTTTAAATTTGTATTTGTTTTTAATAGGGTCTATAGTTTATATGTCAAATACCTTAGAATTTAAAGTTTTTGCTTTTATATATTTCCTGAATTGTATCCTATAACCTTCTCCCAAATTATATTCCTTTCTGTACCTTTTATTGTCCTGCTCCTTACCTTGTTCCCTGATTCTGAGTATGGCAAACAGTCTGTGGAGCCCGCTGAGGTGGGCTGTATTAAAAAACTGTCAGAAAATGGAGCCCTGATAGTCATACTAGGGCAGGCTGAGCCGTATCTTGGGGACTTTGTGCTACCCTGTAAAGCAGGAATCTTTGACAAAGTAGAATTCTAGCCATGAAAGAAAACAAACAAAAGTATAATATAAACCAAACTATAAAGTAAAAGGAAAATAAAAAAGAAGTATAAATATACAAAAAGCTAAATATCTATCTTCAATAAGAACACATGATAAGTGATTATAATCAATGATAGAGATGTACGTTCATGTGAGAACAGAGATTTTCACTAAACACTTCTTTTTAGCTGGAACTAGCTTAACAATATAAAAATGTCTGATATATGTAAAAACATAAATAATGTTAAATCACCTGACTTTACATTAATCAGATCTGGAATAGGTATCCATGTTTTTTGCTCTTTTTTGCTTTCAAATAAAATAAACTTTAAGATAGGAAGAATACTACAAATGGCAATTGGCAAAGCTCTCTTTCTGGTGGTTGAAAAGATGATACTAAGTGGCTAAATTTTTTAAAATTATTTTTATCTATAATTCTCTTATTTAAAGAAAATTATAGATAAAATATTCATTATGGATTCTATGCATAAAGTCTCTAATTAACCATGGGTCTTATAATGATAACACATTTAGAAAATATCTTGAGAGCCTGCTGGAATTATTCCTCTACTAAACACAGCTTTAATGTGTACATAAAATCCACCTCTTGATCATGTTTCAAGAATTTGAGAACAAGGTATATTTGAAGCCTAATAATGGAAAATTATGTTTTTAGATTGAGAAAGTTTATTTTCAGGTAATCGGCAATGATTTCATCAGAAAAATTGTACAGTTTACATATAA
>NW_007726711.1:593937-595993 GCF_000696425.1 Galeopterus variegatus
TTCATTATGGATTCTATGCATAAAGTCTCTAATTAACCATGGGTCTTATAATGATAACACACTTAGAAAATATCTTGAGAGCCTGCTGGAATTATTCCTCTACTAAACACAGCTTTAATGTGTACATAAAATCCACCTCTTGATCATGTTTCAAGAATTTGAGAACAAGGTATATTTGAGGCCTAATAATGGAAAATTATGTTTTTAGATTGAGAAAGTTTATTTTCAGGTAATCGGCAATGATTTCATCAGAAAAATTGTACAGTTTACATATAATGAGTTCATTTTATGAGTAAAACACATACTGGGGACCAAGTTATATGATAGAATTAATAACATTTTTATGCACAGACAACATTCTACATGATGTGTTATAAATTCTAAATAGGAAAGTCAGCATTAAAGAGATTGTCCATAAAAATCATAAGACTTAATTTACAGATTTTGATGACCCCTGGGGAGACTGTCTGCAAGTGTAAGTAGGTTGGGTGCATAACTTTTGGAGAAAGCTATGCTGGCATGCCACATGTCTCATGGGAGACTCTGTTAAAAATACAGAAATATATGACAAAGCCAAGGAGATTACGATCTTCAAATAATTAATTTGATTTAGCTGTTATGAAAATAGCAGATGATACTGAAATTTTATCTCAAGTTTAACCTCCGTAGCCATTTCAACAGAGACATAAGCATCCAAAGATTTGACAAATCACTTCTCATCTTAAAGACCCAGGACCTTGAGTGGGATGTGTAATTGGGTCAGCACAAGTCATTTTTTTTTTTTGATTGATCCTACCCACAAGGAATTTTGAAATGTAATATAGAAAAGAAAAATGAAGTAATTGGGTTGACTCTAATTAAGACAGTTACTAATGCTAAATAAACAAACAAATGAACAATAACAAAAACCTAAGGGTCGAAAAAGAAATTAAACAAGGAATCAAAAAATTTCTTGAAATTAATGAAAATAAAGATACCATACCCAAACCTGTTGGACACTGCAAAAGCAGTACTAAGAGGCAAATTTATTGCAATAAACACATCAAAAGAATGGNAAAAAAAAAAGACCCAAATAACAAAAATCAGAAATGAAAAGGGAGACATTCCAACCAATACCACAGAAATATGAAGAATCAATAGAGACTATTATAAACAACTGAATGACAACAAATATGAAACCTGGAAGATATGGATAAGTTTCTGGACACATACAAACTACCAAGACTCAACAAAGAAGAGGTAGAAAATCTGAACAGACCAATAACAAGCAGTGAGATTGAAGTGGTAATCATTAATCTTCCAACAAAGAAAAACCCAAGTCTGGATGGCTTTACAGTTGAATTCTTCCAAACCTTCAAAGAGGAATTAATACCAATTCTCCTCAAACTATTCCAAAAAGTTGAAACAGAAACCATTCTCCCAAACACATTCTGTGAGGCAAACATAACTCTGATACCAAAACCAGATAAAGACACAACAAAAAAAGAAAATTACAGGCTGATATCCTTAATGAACATAGATACAAAAATCCTCAACAAAATATTAGCAATCAGAATACAGCAACACATCAAAAAAATTACACACCATGCTCAAGTGGGATTCATCCCAGGGATGCAAGGATGGTTCAACATATGAAAGTCAATAAATATGATACAGCACATCAACAAACTCAAGGACAAAGACCATATGATTAGCTTAATAGATGTTGAAAAAGCATTTGACAAAATTCGACATCCCTTTCTAATAAAGACTCTCTACAAATTGGGTGCAGAAGGAAAGTATCTCAACACAATAAAAGCCATCTATGACAAGCCCACTACCAGTATCATTCTGAATGGGGAAAAACTAAAGACTTTTCCTGTAAGAACAGGAACAAGACAAGGATGCCCACCCTCACCATTTCTATTTAACACAGTACTGGAAGTACTAGCCAGAGTAATCAGGCAAGAGAAAGAAATAATGGGCATCCAGATTGGAAAAGATGAAGTCAAACTGCCCAATTTGCAGATGACATGATACTATACATAGAAAAACCTAAAGGCTCTATCAAAAAACT
>NW_007726711.1:596458-596956 GCF_000696425.1 Galeopterus variegatus
CAGTTAGATTGGCTAGAATCAAAAAGAAAGAGAATAATAAATGCTGACAAGGATGTGGAGAGAAGGGAACACTCCAACACCATTGGTGGGATTGTAAATTAGTACAACCGCTATGGAAAACCGTATGGAGGTTTCTCAAACTATAGATAGGTCTACCATATGATTCAGCAATCCCACTTCTGGGTATACACCCAAAGGAATGGAAATCATCATGTCAAAGGGATACCTGCATTCCCATGTTTGTTGCAGCTCTGTTCACAAAAGCCAAGATATGGAACCAACCTAAATGTCCACTGATGGATGATTGGATAAGAAAAATGTCATATATATACACCATGGAATACCACTCTGCCATAACAAAGAATGAAATTCTTTCATTTGCAACAACATGTTTGAGCTTGGAGAAACTTGCAGAGGGATAAATACTCACTCATATTTGGGAGTTAAGAGAGAAAGAAGGAAGGAAAGAAAGACCACAGTGGTGTGTTGGACTTGCAG
>NW_007726711.1:597202-600217 GCF_000696425.1 Galeopterus variegatus
CTGACTTATTTTCTATATCTGCTTCTGAAAACTTCCACCATTTAAATTAAAATAATAATCATAACAATGAACAACTACTGCTATTTATTGAATGGATGCTATGTTTTAGACATTACACTGTGTACTGCTTTATAAAATTATTAAATTTAATTTTCACAACTAACTTATGCTACAAGAATTTTTTATTTCCCCCTCCTTATTTTTACAAAATTAAAACATAGGAAGAAAAAGATCATACAGCTAATAAATGTTCAAGATTTTGGACATGGTCTGCTTTATAACCCTTCTCTTAATCACTGCAACTCCCTAGTTCTCCATCAGAAACAGAGGGTAAAGAGATACAAATTCTTGAAATCACAGTGTGCTCAAAATATTTACCAAAGCCTAATATCTACCAAAACAATAAATAACTTCTATTATTTCCTATATGTTCAGAATATGTCTGAAAACATTAATAAAAAAATCAAACATTTTCCTTTATCAATGTAAAGCCCCTAGATTCAAAATGATATCAAAGGTTTGGCTGTCACTGGAAATTAACCACTATTTTTCACAAAAATAAAAATGGAAGTCTTAAATCTGATCAGTTTTTAGAATGCTAAACTAAGAACTATAATTTATGTATCATATGTGATTGCTGACAATCAGAACATTGTGATAAGGTACTAATTAACAACATTCAAACTATTCGTTGCAATTTTAGGATTTCGTAAGCAGCCTTAATTTTTTTTTTCTACCATAAAGGAGTAAAAATACTTGATGTTGGTTTTGGTCTTTAAAATATGGTTAATAATATAAAATAATAAAATTCACAAAAGAATAGAAAATATTTATAAACATATAAAGAAGTTAAACAACATTAATACAACCAAATTGAAACAATAATACATTTCATCTCTATAATTTGGCAAATATAGAACAATAAAGAAATATCTAGTAATAAGCATGAATACAGACACTCATGCTCGTATACAGCTGCAGGATGTGTAAGTGGATAGAACCTTTTGGAAGAGTGATTTGGTAATATGCAGCAAAAACATTAAATATGGACGTTCTTCTTGAAACAATAATTGCAGTAGTAGAAAATTATCCTAAGAAAATGCATATGGATACATTCATGAACTTAGTCAAAAAGATCTGTACAGTAATATTTAAAAAATAACAACAGCAAAAGTAGTTTCAATGCCAAATAAAAAAAAATGAATAAGTATATCACTGTAAATAAATAAAATGCAATTTTATGTAGTCATTAAAATGAGTACAAGAATGTTTAATGATATGGAAATATGTTTACTGTTTAAAAATGATACACAGTGTTTCTATTTTTGTTATTGAACCTATAGATGTGTAGAGAAAAATAAAGATTTTACACCAAAATGGTAACTGTTGTTATCCTTAGATAAGGAGATCATAATTGATTTTTACTTCTTTTTGCTCATTTGCATGTTTCATTTGGGTATCTTCCTATTTTTTAATAAAAACAATGAAGATGTATTATAAAATATAGCTAATGTTGACTATAATGATTTACCTTGGTTCTGTGAAAAGTAAATAAGTTGGGCTTCCCCATTTTTGCCAGATCATTGGGCTGCTTTATACATTTTTCTCTTACTAATAGACAGCCCGACCATACCCCCCTCCTCCCTCTTCCTCCCACCGTATCCCCTTTCCCCTTCCCCTCACCCCGCCTCCCCTCTCCTTCACCCTCCAATTGCTCTGCAACAACACCTTAGAATGCAAAAAATCATCATAATAATAAATATATAAATTTTAAAAATAAATAAATAATGAGGCAGCCCAGCTATGTCCTCACTAACTACCATCACATGTTGTTCCAGAAGATGTTAATCCATACCCGGATGCCACTGAGAATCATTCTGAGTGGATGATTAAAAATGGCATTTAAAAGTAAATATCTAAAGTCTATATAATATCTAATGTTATTACGATGCGGCAACTAATACCAAAAGGAACTTCAAATGAAGAACAAGGAAAAACTTATTTTACTCACAGAGATTTTGTCCTTTGCCTGTTTAAATACACTGGGAGCCTGAGTTGATTCACCACTTGCTGCTGTTGAAAAGAAAAGACACAAACGACCCCAAACTTAGTGGCTAAAATCCACATAAATGCATTTTTCAATACCTTTTAGATATTCAGTTGTGTCAACAGACTAATGCAAAGCAAACTTTGGCTTACTTGGAGACTCAAATTCAGTAACTGAAGAAACCTGAGTAACAGTAACATAGCATGTGGCTCCAACTACAGTGTGTGCTGATTAATATAACCCAGTGTCAACCAAAGCACAGGTAAGCACACCAGATAATTTCCTATTGATCACCAGCATACCTTTGAATCACTGCTACATGAGGATAGATCCTTTAGAATGGAAGTTACAGAATAGCAATGGAGATGCTGCAGAATTTAAGAAACAGGGAGCTGAATGGGGTGTAGGGTTGGCATGATACAGAAGAGTGTTCACAGAGATTTCCAAACCCTATTCTTGTTCTGGAAGTCTATGCATTTTTCTGCATTTTATATTTTCAACTATCATGACCAGCCAACGCCTTTCCCTATGTACCCCTTCATTTCATGATATGTGTGACACACCTGTTTGATGTAAAAATGCATCACATGAGAAGAGAAGAAAAATAGCTTATCAAGGACAGAAAACACAAAAGGAATTTTAAGTTCAGTAAATACAGAACATGTTCTACACATGCACTTCCTGTATGAAATTATTACCACATCTGTTACTGTTGTTTCTCTTGCTGCTGTTTTATACTTCTGGTTTCAATTTTATACTCTATTAATACTAGCATATTCTCTGTTGATGACTTACCTGACTTGACTTAAATATCACTCATGATTTAAAACAATCCTTTGTGTTTGGGAAAACCATCCATATTTGAAAACTGAGCTTAGACAATAAAATACGCAAGCTGTGTCTTTACTTCCACCTTAATTTTCTTTCATAAAAGAGAAACCCTCAGGAAAAAAAATACATATCCTTAT
>NW_007726711.1:600911-601843 GCF_000696425.1 Galeopterus variegatus
TTCCACCTTAATTTTCTTTCATAAAAGAGAAACCCTCAGGAAAAAAAATACATATCCTTATAAGCCCTCCAAATGAGTTCCAAAAAGGTTTCTCATGCCATGTGCAGCTCTAACTCAAAAATGGTAACTGTCTACAGCATGCTTTGTGCTATGTAGGGCTGGCTAATAAGATTATTCACAGATTCTAGGACTGATTTTTTAAAGAAGCAGTGAAAATGATGTCTTCGTACTGCTTCTATAACATATCTCAAATTCCTGTGACTATATAGTTTACTTCAAATCAATGACACCTATGTTTGATATATGCTTTTTGGAAGACCATCTTAATATTTGGCTAGAAAAAGGGAAGGTCCTAATTAGTCCACAGAGATCTTAAATTTCCTTTTAAGAGTGAACAAAAAAGGTAATTTACTTTCAGTGTGGTAAACTGAATACCAATGACATGTATATACTTTACTAAACCATTTCACATTTCCACTGAAATTCCACAATTCTGATGACATCTTTCCTCCTTTCAGGTAGGATATAGTATGTTTATAACCCAAATCAAGAGATCCTGCTTGCCCAAGCATTTGTCTAAGTAGAAAAACTCCAAGTTTAATGAGGCTAAAATCCTGAGAAAATGAACTAAGTAAGATGTGATACAAGATTTAGAGATGTGTTTTTCCTAGTTCTTAACGTAGAGGCTTTCCTCATCCTGAACCCTTATTAAGGTTTGTGTATGTGTAAGCCTTCCAATTTCAAATCTTGTCTTAGATACTTGTTCTTGAAGGAAAGCACATAATATGATTCCTATAAGAAGAGCACAAATACAAAATACTTGGAATTTTTAGTGCCATCATAAAGCCACCAATTAACTTGATTTTCTTTTTCTCACAAAGGCTCATCCTGATCTTAACTTTTAAAAACATCCAAAGATTTATACAGAGCTA
>NW_007726711.1:602310-619078 GCF_000696425.1 Galeopterus variegatus
TCTCACAAAGGCTCATCCTGATCTTAACTTTTAAAAACATCCAAAGATTTATACAGAGCTATTTATTATGAATAATGGAAAGGAAAATATTCCTTTCTGATTAAGCAATCTGATATTTTGTTGACTACAAGCATGACACCATAAGTGCTAAAATAAAATATATTATAAGTTAGTAAGATGATCATAGTATAATTATACATATAAAATACATAACTTGCACTGAAATTTTGAAATAAAATTTGCATTATAGATATTTGTATGGGGCTTTATTGATTTCTAACATGATCCATTTTTTCATTCATCCACTTTTTTAAACTTAGTAAAAAATGTGTATATTTGGAGAAGACAGAGAAATTAAAACTTAAGTTGATTTCTAACTTAAGTTCTTACTAAGGGGGATAGGGTTTTATCTTAGAATTTTGAATACTGAATTATAAAAAAAAAATTAGTTTCGGATCCAACACATTTAAGAAAATCCTGGTGACAAAATGTCAGTACTGTAGATTGAAAACCTTGCTAATTTTGCATATGAGGAATAAAATCTGAAGGGAATACCAGAAAATTTCATTTTCCCTCCCCCCTGCCATATAAATCAATTTTGCAAACCACAGTTTTACCCCAGGTTTGCTTTTCATTTTTAACCCCTAAATCACTATGCATTCTTCATGGTTTTCAGTAAATTCATCAACATCAGTAACAGATTTGGCAGTAACAATGTAGAAAATAGACATATATGGGTTTAAGCATGAGGAAGATAAATAAGCAAAATAATGAGAATGCATACCACAGTTAAATTCATCGCCACCATCTAACCAAACACACAGAATGAAAACAGGAATCCCCAGAACGTGACACTAGGGTACAATGCCAAGATACAATCACGCACTCTTATGTCTGAGCATGACAAAGAAATAGATGGTCATGACCTCTTCTGCAGGGAGGGAAAAAAAAAAAGAATAATGATACAAGACACTTAATAGCAAAATTGTTCATAACTGCTGAGATTCTGGGAAGAAAAACAAAATGAAGGAGCCGCTACTGTAATGAGATAAAAAAACAAACAAAAAAACTAAAAAAACATGTCTATGTTTGCCAGTCACATTGCAGAATTGAACAGTCACCTGTCGTTTTCCGCTTAACACAGGAGAGATGAGTTGGTCTAGTATATTTGATAGCAGGTTTTAAAATGAATTTCCTGGAGGGAGAGTGGGCCTGAACTTCTGTTTTTTTAGCAAGTTCAGCCTTCTTATAAACTGCTATGAATAAGAAAACACAAAAAGCATACCATCAGGAAAAAATAAACACTTGCAGCAAAACCGAACGAAATTTCATAAGTAATTAGTTACCACTGTTAGGCACTTTCTTCTACAAAAGAGTAATAATGAGTTACTTCAAAAACGGTTTTAAAGAAGTGATTGTTAAATGAACCTTTTTTCCTTCTCACTTCATCTCTGGAGACTGTGCTAGGTTCCTTTTTAGCTATTTTTCTTTCAGGAGTGGAAATTCTGCCTCTCCCGGTTTTAAAAGGCTTTTCTTTTCTATGTTTCTCAAGAGATGATCTCCGAGCTTCCTTTTCAGCTTTCTCCTCTTTAGGAATAGTTTCTAACTGTTCTGTCATGATGCTCCTATCATCATCTGCGGATCAAAGCAAATCATGACAACAACAACAACGAAATCATTAGTAACAAATGTACAAAATCCTTCGTATATTTAACAAAATGCAAAATAAAGAGAGAAAGGGACATTTAAAAAAATGTTTAAAGTGAAAAAAAAGTCCATTAGCTTATTGGGTTTGATTTGAAGTAGAAAGTTAAAAAAAATAAAAAATAATGCACACCTTGAGTGTCCACCCAGAGGCTGTCAGCATCCATGATGGAGTCATCGATGGTGGTCTCGTCTTTGTACTCATCATAGGTTTCTGTCTTGTACTCTGAGAGTACGACCTCTTCTCTCTCAGGGGAAGCTGGAGCTTCTGGGGAGCCTTCCTTGGGTTCTGCCTGGGCTTCAGCTGCCACTTCCACTTCAAGCTCTTCTTCGTCATGAGGGGATGGTCTCCTTTCCACCTCAGGCTGCTCCAGGGCTGCAAAACGCACACTGTGGGACCCTGACTCTCCTTCATCAGTTGTGGTTTGCACGACAGTGATGAAATCATCTTCAATGGTCACAACGGATTCGATCACTCCTTTGTGTTCACCTGGACAGGTCTCCACAAATTCCTCCCTGACACCTGGAACACCCAGGTCGGTGATCTGAAGGGTGTCTGAGCGGAAGAGCAGTTTATCATATTCTCCCTGGGCTTCTATCTCTTCTTCTTCACCCTGAGCCTCCACTGGTTCAGACATGACTGCTTCAAGCAATGGCTCTGTAACGTCAGAGGGTGTGATAGATATATCTGGGGTCTCTTTGCTTTCTTCTTTTGGCGGCTGAATAAATTCCATCTGGACATCAGCTGTCTCATCGGTGGCTAACTCAGCCTCTGAAACAGCAGGTGGGCAAGGTATTTCCACTGACAGTTTGATGGCAATCTCATCTTGAATTAGAGATGATTCTGGAGATGTTTCCTTCTTGCCCTCATCAGGCTTCAAGGACTCCATGGTGAGGCTTTCGTGCTCACCGCTAGACTCATAGGACTCCTCCTTGTCTACAGCCTCCTGGTGCACCAAGTCGGGCTTGGCCACCTTCTCTTTGACTTCTGTCTCATTAACTTTGGTGCCTTCTTTCATGTGGCCAGTCTCAACACCCATAAATGCATCTGCCTCTTGAGATGCTTTGGCTGAGGGGGTCAGTTCCTGTGTGGTCTCGAGTTTAAGCTCTGTTGCCTTTTCTACACCTATGTTTAGCCCTGCAGCCATCTGTCCAAAGTCACTGATTTTAATATCTAATTGACCCTGGTCAGCTTTCTTTGCAGCAAAATCCAGTCCTTGTTCAGCTTTTTTGGATGGCTCTAACTCAGCTACCTCTGGCACTGAACTAAGACCTTTGTCTGCTCTCTCAGATGATGCATCTTTTGATACTGTCAGTTCTTTGTCTGAAGCTTGTTTATAGGTTACTCCTAATGCAAATGTTTCAACTTTATCACCAGACTCTTCTGTTTCCTTGGCATGTTCTTTTGAATCAGCATGCTCTTCAGTCTTTTCTAGAACAGTATCTAGCTTATCATTAGATTTCCTTTCCTGGTCAAACTCCCTACCCAGTCCAGACTTGTCACCGGAGATATGCAGGGATGTTTCCTTCTCAGCACTGAACTCATCTTTGATTTTTCCAGCAGCTGCCAGTTTTACTTCAATCAGTGAAAGGTCTGTGGCCAAATCCCTTCGAATTTTATCCTCAGTGCCTTCATAAAAGGAACCACTCTCCCCTGATAAGTTCTCACTGTCTTGAACAGGTGATGGGAGTGGGACCGTGTATTTATTGAACACACAATAGCCCAGGTCTTCAAGCTGACTATCTGTTTTTACAATGACATGGTTTTCATCAGTTACGGGGGGCAAGCCAGGACTACTCTCCTCAACAACAGTCTCTGATGGGACTGATTTCCTCCTGGCAACTTCAGCATCTGCACTCACAGAAGCTAATCTTGACCGTGTGCCTGCTAGATCCAGCATCTCAGGCAGGTCAGGAGCCATGACGGTACCATTTTTGTAATAATCTTTGGCTAAGAAAGGTGACTCACATGATGTCTCGACTTGAGTATTTTCCTCTCCAGAAGCTTTTTCTTTCTCTATCTGTTCTTCCTCTTTGCTTTCTACTGGGAAGCAAGGGGCTTTCTCAAGGGCAGGTGTGGTGGCTGGAAGGTAGTCATCCCCTTCATCCATGCTTCCACTAGTGTTGGTTAGAATATCAGAAGCCAGAGGAGAAAGATCATGCCCCCGACCAAAGTTAAATCCTAGGGCGATGGAATCCAGGCAAGACATGGGCAAGTTGATTGACATGCTTCTTTGTTCTATGGCAGACCTACCACCCAGTCCTAAACTCCTGCTAAGTGTTAAATCATCTTTATTCTTACTGTGCAGATCTCTTTTCTCCCCATACACTTTTGGATCAATAGTGAACATTCTTTCTTGAGGAGAACTGGGTTCTTCAGGTAGATCAGACGGATGACTCTGTGCAAGCATGCTATACCCTGCTTCTTGTGCCGGAGCACTGGGCTGGATTTCTTTTCCTGCTTGAAATCCCTTGTCACCATTTTTATGCATGAGAGACATAGTATCAGTACACTCATGGGCACTTTCTCTTGTGTCACTCAGTTCATAGTAATCACTGCCTGGCTGAATGCTTTTTGTTACTTCTTCTTTCAAGGCAGATGTCTCAAAGTATTTGGACATGCCTGACTTATCTTCATAAAACAGCACATCAGGCTCGGGGAATGGTGCAGCTCCCATTCCTTCAACCTCATTATCTTTGTCAGCAAGTTTCTCTTCAAAAAGCTCCTGGGCTGCAATCTTTTCACTTAGTGCAGCTGGTTTGGTCATGACTTTCTCCAGTGTCTCAGAGGTCACGTCTGAATCTGTAATTGCTTGCTCCAAACTTACAGGGAATGAGTCTTGTTTTAATATATCTGTGGTAGGCTCTTGGCCTTTCTGTTCTTCTGAAAAGGTGTGCTCTGTGGATGTCTGAATTATGCTTGTTTCTTCATCTGTCACTTTGGGGAGTTTACTCTCTTTTGGCAGAGCTTCTTTGTCAGAAACAGTTGTTTTTTCTTCAGACATTAGCTGAGTTTCCTTTTCAGCAATTGTAGGTTCCTGTTCACTGGAGGAGGAAGTCTCTTTTTTCTGCACACGGAGTTTACTCTCTTTTGGCAGAGCTTCTTTGTCAGAAACAGTTGTTTTTTCTTCAGACATTAGCTGAGGTTCCTTTTCAGCAATTGTAGGTTCCTGTTCACTGGAGGAGGAAGTCTCTTTTTTCTGCACACTCTCTTGATTTATGGTCCCTTTTTCATCACCTAAAACCTTCTCCATGACACATTCTTCCGCAACTGGAACATGAGCATCTTTGGGTAAGGTAATTGCCTCTAAAACTGGTGCTTCTGCCATTTTGTCAGGTTTATCCTTATGGAGCTCTTCAACTTTAGAAAAGTCTTTGGCAGTAGCTGGGCCACTGGTTTCCTGAAGAAATTTTCTGTCATCTGGCTGTAAGAGTGCAGGGGCAAAGGGCGATGCTTCTGTAACTATTTCATTCTTCATGACATCTAAGGGAAGAGTGAAGGTTCCACCTTGAAAGGGACTTGGCATGGGAGAATCAAATTGTTTCCCTTCCCATTTTGGGATATCCTCAAGAACATCTATTTCCCTCATGGGTGTCAGGGGGCCAGGAGATATTGGAGCAACTAAACCCCATTCATCCTTTTTTGCTTCCATTGGCATTTCAATGAACCAGTCCTTTTGTTCTTTTGGAGCTGAAGGCTCTGTAGGGAGGTCAATGCCAGGTACTACTAGGCTTGGTTCTGTCTTCTGTTTCATGTCTTCTAGGCTGGCTCCAAGAGTGTGCCCAAACAGAGCAGGAGGTGCTTTTTCTTCTTCTGTACCTTGCATGTCCTTTTTATCAGGGTAAGTTTTAGTCATCTCTGGCTGAGAAAATAAGGCAGCATTTTTAAGGTCTTCACCAGGCTTACTTTGCCTCTCTGACTCCTTTTCCTTCTTGTCCAAATGTTCAGCTGCAGAGGGAGTCAATTGCTGCTGATCCTGGAACTCCATCTTCGAGGCTGCAAGTAAATCTGAAGTAATCGGGTTGATTTTTAAACAAGTAATAGGTAAGTGCTATCAGGCAGTAAGCTTAAAATTATATTTTGAAATGATAAATGAATGGTACGGTGGAAATAACAAACAATGGAACATGCAAGCATGCTATCCATTTAAAAGTCAATATGAATATTGTCAGGACTGAGATATATGTATACTATTACTGAAATGAACTTCCGTTGTAAATTAATATGTACAGGAACTGTAAGAAGAATATAAATCTGAATACTCCTTTGTCCTTTTTTTGTTTGTTACATATTTCGTATGTGATGCATATTATAGAAAAAAAATTCATGTGCCTTCTATAGATTAAAATTATAAGTTAATGAATATTGAATAAGTAGCTAATGCTAGGGTACAAAAGAACATGTTAAGGACTAAACATGGATAAGGATTGATTTCTACTGAACGTTTTCATTGTTTTTTATTTTATTGTTTTTCATTTAAAGATAAATTGGCAGGCCATGAGCAGAAGGCCAATTCATAATTATATGTGTTAATATTTTCAGTTAACTTGATCAACAAAGGCCAAGACCAACTTTTTAGGCAACGAAAGGTTACAGGCATAAAATTTTAGAAAGCATCTGAGATTAATATCAGGAATATAAATAAATATCTGCTGTCAATTTTATATAATATGACCTAAGAATGGCAATTTCTACTGCACATTCAAAATTCTTAATTTCAATTATTTCTTAGTCTGTATGACAGAAGTAAGAAACTGTGAATTATACTATTAATACTGGGAGTCACGTGAGTATAAAAACTTTCGAAAGAGCTAGCTTTAAAACACCTTGGTCATGACCTCATTCCCTGGAACATGACCAACTGCTGAAGCATTGACCAGTAATGGCTTTAGAGATGCTTCACATAAATTAAATTGCACACTTTTATTTTTATTTATACACTAATCCAAAAGGCTTTAGAGTCTCACTTGTGTTTTTTTAAGGTCAAAAGTATTTCATTGAGATCATCAGAGCAAAATGTAGTTATCTAGAAAGATTTGGGGGAAAATAATAAAATTCAACCATCTCTAGAAGACCAAGTGTATGGATCATCATTACCTTATATACTTGTGTGTCCTGTTGTAACAATAGAAAAAAAATACTTTATGAACTTCAAATGAAGGTTAGATGAATGAAAACTCAAGAGATATGGGCATGATCAAAGGGCTTGGCTGCTATGGGGAGAAAAGGACATGAGAAGCATCAGCAGGAGCTCTTAAGGAAACCAAACCAGTATTCATTGAAGCATAAAAAATCCAGCACACTGCGGGTGCAAACAAAAACGATTCTACCATTTAAGCCTATATGTGCCAAAATCCAACTCTACGATTTGAAAGAAAAGCATATGAATTGCTGTCCCAAAAATAAAAACAAAAATATACATGTATTAGCAATGTGACTGGCAAACATTTGAGATGAGGGGGGGCGGTTAAAAAAAAAAAAGAAAGAAAGAAAAAAAAAAAAGCTCACATAGCATCCTCAGCCTGGCTGCAAAGCGTTTTGTATCACGGCAAAGGAAAATCAGGAATCAGCTGCAGCAATGGAAAACCAAGCTGCCACACACCTGCGCAAGCCACACTCTGCTCGTTAAGCCTAAAACAGTGGTCTTGTGATCACGAGAAGACCCAGAAATGAAATAGCGTTGGAAAGGCAACAGGTTGGTAAGCCGCTGGAGAGATCATTTGCAACATAACACATGCAAATCCTAAGAAAGACACACCTTCCCTGGCACAGGAAGGGGTTTTTACTTCTGGAGACACCTCCGTGACCTCTTTTACACTTTTCTCATGCGGGGCCCCTGCTGGGACACTCTCTTCAGGAACTATTTGAGCCTGGGCACTAGACTCCACTTGGCCCTCACTGAGGACCCTGGGTTGCTCTGAGGACTTAGCAGCCCCAGGCTCTTTCCCAGGAAGAGCGGCAGGTTTCTCTTCCTCAGCCATCGGACCCTCTAGCGTTTCTTCTTCTTAGGGATGAAAAAGATGTTGACATCATGACCACAGAACAATACACGAAACGACAGAAATATTAGTTAGGGAACACTTTCAGCTCCATTAGAATGACCTCACGAGGACATCGGGTGTTTTTTCTTTTACCATTTGGATGAGCAAATTAATATTCTAATGAAAGATACATTATGTACTGGTTGGAAAATCATGATGTATAATCTGCTGATAGTGATGCCTTTTAAAGTTTCATTAAAAAGCTGTTTATTTTAAAATTTGAGAGCTGAAAGGGTTTTATTTATCTATTACCCTTAGTAGAAATGGCAGTAAGTTGCACGCATGTGAAAAGCTTGCTGGAAATTAGAGACAGTGCTGCCGGTTAACAGATGGTTGTGAAAAGATAGATGTATTGATGTACTGAAAAAAAAAACCCTTTAAATTTGTTAGACATGTGCTGTTTTCTCCAATGCAGGAAGCCCCTACATATGAATTCTTAATTGCTTTATTTAAATCATGCACATTTCGCTCAAGAAATTCTTGGGAATAAAAAAGCCTTGCTTCAAAATAATATCCAACCAACTACCTTAACAGCATTATCACAAAGTCCCTTTAAATTTGTTAGACATGTGCTGTTTTCTTCAATGCAGGAAGCCCCTACATATGAATTCTTAATTGCTTTATTTAAATCATGCACATTTCGCTCAAGAAATTCTTGGGAATAAAAAAAGCCTTGCTTCAAAATAATATCCAACCAACTACCTTAACAGCATTATCACAAAGTCCATCAAAACTACTTAAAATATAATTTAGTCAGTATTTCCAAGGTAAAAGACTACCTTAGTCAATTTATGTTATTTTCAATGCATTATTTGATGTCAGAGAAGATGAAAATTTTCGAGGAGTAAGTAAAATATTTTGAAAAACAAGGTTTCAAGGGTTTGGATCCCGTTACCAGCCTGTCACCACCCCCAGCCAAAAAAAACAAAAACAAAAACAAAACCCTAGGAACACAAAGTCAAGGTCAAATTTAAATCTTACTATTTACAAAAGTCTGCCTGTGGAACACAATTGTCATCATATTGTTTAACCCTCTGACATATCAGTAATATAGATACTATATTTGACACTAATATAGAAAATGTGCATATTAGCAATAAAGTCTTATTTCTGCAATTCAAAACAAAATCACCAAGGGAAGATAATTGAGTGGCAAATAAACTGCTAAAATATCCTTCCAAAAGATGTATATCACATGAAACAATGTTAACATTTAAGATGTAAAAATAAAAAACAACTTATGAAGGTCATGAATTATTGCATTCATTTGTTTCTCATTTATACTTCAAATGCCAGTAAAAATACATAAATCCTATCTTATCACTTAAGAAATTAGAGGGAAAAATAAAAGTTATGTTATAGTTCTGCAAATGGAAGATTCTTAGGAAATTCATATGAAACAATTATACATTGTTTAAATGGATCTGCGGGAAAGACTGCAGATAGAAAGAAAAAGAATTTTCTTTTTTGAGAAATATTATTGCCCTCGTGAGGAGGAAAATGAGAGCGAGAACTATTTCATCTATCTTCTCACATTTAGCACTTAACACCCTTTCATCTTTGTAATTTAATTATGTAAGTAACATTTTAAAATTCTGAATCTAACTTATTTTAAGAAAATTGTTATAATGCCATAGATTTTGATTTGAAAATTCACATATTTTTTCTTGTTTCAAGTTCACACTATTAGAACTTAGTTTCCCTTAATACAGGTTATATTTCTTTATCAGTGTCTGAACCACTGATGCTCTGTGCTTTCAAAAGGGCCCTGAAGAAGGTAATTATTGTGAATATAGTTGGTGAGCTGTGAACTTATTCCTCATTGCCTTGGACCAATCTGCCCTTAAATTAAATATTGTCCCATATGTAAATAAACTCTTCAGCCAAGCAAATTACTTTTCTCTATTTGAAAATAACCTCTTCACCTAAGCAAAAATATTTTTAGCCATAATTTACTTTACAAAACTGCCTAGTTAGAATGAGACAAATGATACCCATTGCCCACTTATTTTATCCTCACCATAGCCAATTATACATTAGGGTCTCCCAGCTTTATAAGGCTGGAATGAGGAAGGCTGTGAATCATTTCCCTCATTTTAGCCAGGCTCTACTGATATGAGCCAAGATTTAGTCAGCTGGGAAAGCCTTTGAAGTTTTTGTAGATGATTAAATGATATGGGGAAATAAATTCATTCCATCATATTTATTCTGCTTTAAACAGATTCTTCAATCTTTCTCTTTTAAAGAGCTATCATATTAACTTAGCACTTAAAAGAAATCTAATTCTATTGAAGGCTGGTCCTAGTAATATTCTGTATTCGAGGAGGAAAAAAATGATATTCAGAGTCATCTTCTTCGATTTGGGTAAGAATATGTTCTTCCTTGACTAATCTGTTGACGGGGAACAGAAAAGAGTCATCCTTCAATCAAACTTATTATTTTGTTTTCTTTCCTTCCTTCTTGGAAATGATGATTTATAGAAAAAGGAAGTGCTCACATGCCTCAAGGAAGTCTTTTTAAGATATAAATTGTTGAGGCATTTGGATGGATACAACTTATGTAGGGGCTTCACTTTCATGTGGAAAAAACAGGCTCCTCCCGTCCCACCCCCATATGAAGGCCCACTTAACATGAAGTACGTGTCAAAGCTGCAGGCTGGGGAGGAGGAGCAGAAGGGGACCATGCTTGGTTCACCTGTCTCCTGGCCTAAGTGGGCCTCTGAACTCTGCGCTGGGACACTGAGGGGCACGCTAGAGGTAGTCCATTCTGAGCTGAACAAAGGATGCTCATAGTACTCCTCATCAGAATTGTAAGGGTCATCATCAGGCACAGACACCGAGATGGACGGGGCTAGGAGTCTACGCCTCTCCCCGCTGGTGGCAGGTTCGTGGCTTGGGAACCTGTGTAGAGGACCCACTTGATCCTCAGCCCCTTCATCTACAAACAGACACACAGGAAGAAACTGCAGGGAGAACTGGACAAGACAAACACAAGGTCAGACAAGGACACCTACACAAGAACACAGGGGGTCATAGAAGCAGCACAGCAGGATGGAGGGGAATTAGCAAGAACAAGCTGATGGCGGATGGGAGACAGTGAATATTTCATGCTTCAGTAGCTGCTGGATTTAAACTATTCCTTCAGCAATTCTGCCATTGATCTAAGTGAATCAAAAGCATTGACAACTCTGTGGCAAAACAGAAATTATCTATATATTCCTCTCAAACAAGTCAGAATAACCAAGGAAACATTGGAATAGAAACAAAGAATTGCAAGGCAAATGCATTCTTTGGAAGAAATTCTTTCAGGAAGATGAATTCTTCTCACGCTTGCATCAATATATTTATAAGTTAGAAAAGAGGAAAGTTGTTAGAAATGGATGTCTGTATGATTAGGGGGAAAAATAGTCCTGTTTGAAACACAACCTTAGTTATCTAGATACACAAATAGGGTTTTGGTTAATTTAATTTTTAGCTAATGACTTTAACCAGAAAGTAATTTTTTTTCCCCCCTTTTTGTCTTTTTCCTGACAGGTAACGGGATTGCAACCCTCAGTGTCGCGCCTGCACCGCACTCAGCCAGTGAGCGGACCAGTCTCTATATGGGATCCGAACCCTCGTCGGGAGCGCAGCTGCGCTCCCAAGCGCCGCACTCTACCGAGTGCGCCACCAGGCCGGCCCACAGAAAGTAATTTTTAATTTCAATCCTGTTAAGAAAAATCTACAATGCATTATTCCTCTTTCCTGCCTTGAAAAGGAAGAACAATTAGCCTAGCTCTTTTGAGGCAAAAGCTAATGTAGTATCCAGGAACATCATTTTAAACACTGGTTCTCATCTGCATGACTGTGGAAGTATATTGTTTAAGAAAGTCCCTAATATTATAAAGTTTTCTTATATTTTGCCTCTCCTATGAAAGCTTAATAGAGATACAATTAGCTGAGAATTTCTTCAAAAATGGCTTCAGATTCAAGTCTTTATTCCATACAGTTTCATTTGTACCACTGACTCTTGGCTGTTTTTATGTTTCAAACCTCTTATTGCATATTTCTTATTGAAAGGAACTGCTTTCCTTTCTATCCTTTCCTATGTCTTGGCTTGAAAATCTGCATTATTTAAATATATTTCTTAAATACATAACAGTAGATCAGTCTGCTTAGCATCTGGATTCTTATATAACTTAATGAGCTTTAAGGACTATGAAAATGAATACTACTTGGCTTGTGATGTGGTGTAGACATTACATCTCAAACCTATGTGGCAGGTTACTAAATTTGCTCAAAACTATTTACTTAATTATATTGAGAAATAATTTAAAAATTTCATAACTCTAAATAATAAGAAAAAAGTCTATAATATCTATCTGTATAGCTTTAATTTCTATCAGAATTTAAATAGACAGAATTATAGCATTAATTTGAAAATGCATTGTATTTTTAGAAGAGTCCCTTATTTTCAGTCTATAATATCTATCTGTATAGCTTTAATTTCTATCAGAATTTAAACAGACAGAATTATAGCATTAATTTGAAAATGCATTGTATTTTTAGAAGAGTCCCTTATTTTCAGCAACCAAGTGCTAACACCAGAAATAAGTGCGAAATCCTAAGGATACTGAAATAACACTTAGTTATTTTAGTAAGAGAGAATACTTTTAATCTTTTGAGCACATTATTTACTGATTGTTCCATGGAAGTTGTTTCTGGGTGTATGCTCAGAACTTTCTCAGCCATGATGCTTATTATATCATGGGATAGCAGAAGCCTAAAGTAATGTTTGATATTCTTAGTTCAACTCAGCACGATTCCTCAGCTGAGCAGATAATTGCCCGAGATCTGGCCTACAACACTGACTGTACCATAGCCCTGGGCTTGTCACATATCCTAGCCACTCATATTTTCCCTAGTGACTCTCTGGGGCTGTAAACTCCCCACATATGCAAGTTACTCCTAAAACTTCCAATGTGTTCTACAGATTGCATGGACAGTCAATAAGTGAAAATGGGATATTTGTCTCTCTGCTTTTCAACATTTATTTTCTGGGAAGTAGAGCAGACTACAATACAAACTAAAGAATTTAAAGCTGAGAGCTAGTAGTTTAAAGGTAACACTCATTGGACGTTTTAACCTTTTGAAGATTTTGGCCTCCTCTTATTGTCACTGCTCTTTTTCAAAGTTCCGAAATGTAAAAACCACCCAGACTCTTGCTTCAGATCTATAACATTTCAAAAGAAATGGCATTTTCTCTTCTGAAAACTTACACACTAATCAGAGAAAAACAAAAACAACAATAAAAACTTTAAGGGCTCCCTTGAAAAAGTAGCTTCTCTGTGGTATTTGTTTGGCCTTGAGCCAAGGCAACTTCAAAAAGAGTGTCTGGCAAAGTCCAGTCCTCTCTTGGTACTATGAGCTGTATGTACTCCAAGTCTCCATTTAGGGCCTGTGAGCCTAAAGCCCACTTATGTTACAAGCTCTAGAGATATGCCAGGGAAGCTATACTTAGAGAGGATCATAGCCAGCTGAGTCCAAACTCGGTTTGGACTAAGTCCACTTGGTTCCAACAATAATGACAGAAGACATATTAGATCTTCATTTGTGATGGAGTTGTGTATAGTGGGTGTTTTTGGATCACACTCAATGGAGGTGGGATACATAATAATTATTAAAAGATATTATAAATAAATGAAATGTTTATTTGGGAATGGTTTTAAAAAAGGAAATTAGTATAGGAAAAAAAAAGAACTTTCATTTGAAGATAATTTACTTCCTCAGTCTCACAGTAAGAACCTTGAGAGGAGACAGATTTAGAGATGTAATGCCACTGTGGCTACAGGATTTGATTTGGACGTAAATTCTGGATAAGCCACTTATCCAGACATAAGCCCTGACATCCTTGTCAAAAAAGTGGGAATGAATATCATCTATCTTTGTGGGTTGCTGGGAGGATTAAAGGGGAAATATCTGAAAGTGATGAACTCACTGTTCCACTCCATTCATGTTAGCATCTGTGTCTTCAGTGTACTCAGATAAGTTGTCAAGCACCTCTGTTCCCTCCCTTCATTTGACACATCAAAGTTGGAGTTGAGAGATTTATGAAAAATTAAATTCATTTTGTATGAGTTAGTTTTTCTGTTTAAAGTCAGGATTGAATGCAGGCATCCTTTTACTTTAAGTAGGCATGCTTTGGGGGACTCTGCTTTTGCCACAAAATATTCTATTTTATTTAATAATGTGATATATTAAAGGACGGGTAACCTTATGGACCTTAGGCTTTTACATAGTTCTTTTGCATAATTATAATCTTCAAAAATGAAGTTTACCTTCAATGGAGGAATAAATTTTCCCTAGTTTGCTTTCATTCAAACTTGTTTTTTAAAAAGCACTTGAAAGTTTATATTGGGTTACTGTAAGGTTTGCCACACAAAACTCAGCCTTGGTGTGTCAGTCCTTTCTTGTACAAATGAGCAATTGCTTTTCCAAGAGGCCACATTCTCAGGGAACTCATGACTCAGTGATCTTTGCTTGTTGTGGTAACACAGCTGTTGTCCCACAGCCTATGGCTGAAGGTAGCTGGCTCCACTTGCATGGTTTTCGACCATTTCTAAGCCCTTTCCATTCTGCAAGCTTTTGACTGAGGACTCTTCAGTTTGTTGGCTGTTATTGCTGCCCCAGAATGAGATGGAGGGAAAACTGCTTTCAGATGAGCAATTATGTCACTACATCTATGACATAGGAAAACACCATCCTAGAATTCTGGAGCAAATCTAAGAGGGTAGAAGGATTCCTGGTTCTGTTTTCAGATGATTCCACATTCTTCCTTAGGCTTCCAAATTCTATGAGCAATTATGTCACTACATCTATGACATAGGAAAACACCATCCTAGAATTCTGGAGCAAATCTAAGAGGGCAGAAGGATTCCTGGTTCTGTTTTCAGATGATTCCACATTCTTCCTTAGGCTTCCAAATTCTAACAGCTCAGTCCAAATGACAACTATTAAGGGTAGGCCGAAAAGAAAAAGGAAGTTAAATTTGAAAACATATTAACTAGTACAGTTTTGGTTTACTGTACCATCGTTTCCTTTCTCAGTACGATACTGGTTTAATTTTTCCATCAAAATCCCTTGTAAATGTTCCCCCAAATAAGCACATATTCTGGGAATCATTACATTAATTATAATAAACGAATATTCATAAATGATAGTAATTAACATCTTAATGTCATTTTTAGTGGGAGCTTTCATGCTTCCCCTTTGGGAAAGAGCAGCTTTAAAAATGGTTATTAAGAAAAAGAAAGTTTACCCTTAAAACAACTGAATTACTCAATTTACTTCAAGAACTTTCTTCTATTTGTATAAAAGGATGGGACTGTGGCAGTCATTGTACCTTTAGATTAAAATTTCTTTGACGGTATGTCAGAGTAAATAATCCGCTAGACAAGGCAAAGAAACCCACCTGCTCCCTTTCCACCTGACCTGCTATAAGCAATATACACTGATGGAATTTAAGCTGGTCTTTGCAAACTAATTGGTTTGAAAAATGGAACAATCTTGTCTTGTAACTTGTCACTAATTTACTTTCTCACAAAATGAAATTAAAAAAAAAACTTCATTGTACATAATTTAAGTGTGGTTTAAAATTAAAAAAAGAGGCAGTAGTTTGATTGTCTAGACCATCTATCTTTCACATATTTAAGGTAAGAATATTATCAGGTCTTTAAATTAATGAAGTAAAGTTTATAAAATACATGCCTTTTCTTATATAACTAAAAAATAGTTATCCTTTAAAAAGCAGATCATCAGGCCTTCATATAGTTTAATGCTTTTTTTGAAAACATTTTTTTTTTTAAAATGCAAGTTTGGTTTGAAAAGAACTTTGAATTACTTTCAATAGGAAGTAAGCTGACATTTTCCCTGAATATATTGAAACAGCTTGGGGAAAGCACTTCTGACATGAAAGAAAACAGTTACTCTGGAAAGCTGACACCAAAGCTACCAAAATGTGAAAGTGATTTTATATTTTATTTATATTTTCATCATATCCATCACATTAGCCTCCAAAAGCAAGCTGGGTGTAATCCCAGATGGGAGTCCCTCGCTTCTTCCCTTTCTGCTCCAACTCCCATAGAGTGAAACAGGACATGACTTGATCTTGAGCAGATTTTTGGAGTAAGCCAACTCTGTCAACATTATATGGGTTAAAAGGATTCTCTGACATTTGAAAGGCTTTAAGTAGGAGCTCAGAAACATTTTCAATGACTTGAGGAAGGACAATTGTCGTCTAAGGCTTCCTGACCCCAGCAGGCTGCTGCTTTCTCTCATACTCCTTCACTCCTTTCTCACTACCCTTTAGCCACGGACCCCCTTCAGTTTCTAGAACACTTCATCTTCTTGCCCACCTGAGTGCCCTTGTACATCCTGGTCCCCCTGCCCAAGTGTCCTTTTTTTCCTTCTTTGCTTTTGCAACACTTCCTCATGCTTCTGGGCTCAGCTCCTTACCCATCCCCCCACCATCCATAAAATAAGATTTCCCTTGCTGTTTTATCTTAAAGTTTCCTGTTCTTTTCTTTCTTAGTTCTAATCCAATTTGAAGTTATTTGTAAGCTCATTTATTGGATTTCCATTCTCCACTACATGGGCTGCTCTTTAAAAGCAAGGATCATATCTGTTTTGCTCACTAGTATGTACCCAGAATATGAAGAGTGCTTAGAACTTTGTAGGTGCTCAGTAAATATGTGCCAAATGGATGGATGAATATAAGACCAAAAAGAATCTTTCAAATCTGTAAATTAAAAGATCAAATCACATTTTAAGGGAATTAGCTAATTATCAGTGGATGTTATGCAATGACTACAGTCCCCAAACTTTCTTTAATTCCTTACAATAATATAGTTTAACGTTATTTCAGACAGTAAATTTTTTAAAAGCCTCTATTTAATAAAGAAAAACCTAAAAAAGTTCAGGTTTATAAATCTATGACAAAAATAAATTAGACTGGAGTTGATAATATATAGTTCAGTAGTTTACAT
>NW_007726711.1:619406-622905 GCF_000696425.1 Galeopterus variegatus
GAAAGGAAAAATAAGGGAATAAATAAATAAAATGAAATAGTTTTAAAATTCTGGTTTTAGTATATGAAGATTAAGTTATATTGAAACAACTGAGCTGTAGCTCTCTTCTGCCTTTTCCTGTAACTCTCAAAGGATACACAAAAGTTAACTGATCTAAGTCAGAGAACCAGTAATGGTTTGCTTTTAAATAATGTCTTTCATCTCAGATTCTGAATGAATATTCTTCAAAGGCATCCCTCGGTTTTATCAAAGAGAAATGAAAAGCTGACATGGCATTCCATGTTGAGTGTGTTGAGTGAGTGCATAAATATACTCACAGACAATAACAGTTCTCAGCAGCAAAGAAGCCATAAGCTCAGCTTCCAGTTCACTGCTCTCAATATCAGATTCATTCATTAACTTCTTCATTTATTCACTAATATTTATTGAGAGTTTGCTATGAGTCAGGCCCTGGGGAAGGTCTTGGCAGTACAATGGTGAGTAAAGCAGACAATTCTTGACACTTCCATTAGGAAGTGTTCATTTTATCAATACATGTGACCCCTACTATAATGGGAATTAGATTTATTTTTATTTTTATTTTTGTTCAGTCACTTACAAAATAGGATTGTGTTTTTTCTGTCAAAGCAATGTATTGTAAGAAAGCTGGTTCTCCAGTTATTCTAGCAACCTAAACACAAAATTATCTTTTCCTTTATCAAGAAAATTTTTCCTTTTTTTTTTCACCATTTTCTTTGACTTCTAATTTTATATAGATAAATGACTATATATTTATTTAAGTTCTTTGTTTCTTTTTGACTGTTTAAAACAAATAGGTCCAAAGCTGGGTCACATACTAACCGATACCGAAGTCCAATACTTATGGATTAAAGTTTATTTGCCCTTATCAGAAGACAAACCCTAAAAAGCCCAGCAGGCCTTACCTTCCTCCACTGTGACAGTCTGTTCTGAGGCTGGCGATGGGGGTGGAGAAGGAGGCAGATTAGCTGTCTCTTCAGCTGCTAAAGATCAAACAATGGAAAAATGAGATATAGCAATTAATCCTATTAGGCCAGTAGACGTGTAGGCATTTCTACCATCTGTAAAAAGGCCTCTCTATGAAATTCAGGGAAAGATTCAAGCTGTAATTTAACTTATTTTTAGGCCCATAACCTGATTCATATATTTTGAACACCTAAAAAGTATGACAAGCATTTAATATTTTTTTTAAAAAAATCAATTTGTCTTTTCCATAAAAATGGATTAGAGATGCCTGCTAAAATTCTATCACTGATCCATAACCTGATTCATATATTTTGAACACCTAAAAAGTATGACAAGCATTTAATATTTTTTTAAAAAAATCAATTTGTCTTTTCCATAAAAATGGATTAGAGATGCCTGCTAAAATTCTATCACTGATCACATTAATTTGTGTCTACCTGTTTAGTAATAAAGTATTTCATTTTGGCCCTAATTTACCATATGAAAACACACACAAGCAGGCATTTTAGCTTGGATTCAGCTAGACTGAGTGAAAAAAATATTAAAACTCTTCATTGTTTAACTGTAGAATCTGGAAACAAATGTGCATTCGTAGTTATTTTAGGTGACATTTTTTAAACAACATTTTGTCTACTAAGTCTAATAAATCCGTCTTCTGTACGTATTCACAGAAAAGAAAAATGAAGCTTTCACAGTCTAAGATAACCTTTAGACAGAAACCAGGTACTAGTGAGAGCTGAGTAATCTTCTGGCCTTGGCATTACACATGAAGAAAGGCCAGAGAGAAAGGCTCTAGAAGATGCAATTCATTCACAGTTAACTCTAAGTCTTCCTTTTCAAGACACTTACCTTCTTTATGACCTTATGTGAAGGTAAAAAATTTCAGAGAGAGTCACCTTTCTTGTACCTCTTCGTGTACATACATATATATGGTTGTCTGTCTATCCATCCATCTATCTGTTGAGTAGAGGCAGCAGACCTTTGTCTGAGAGTGCTTTCCTTGGCAGGCATGTGTTACATTGCCTGTCTGGCCCTGGAAGGCATTTGATTTGGGACCGAGGGAGAGGGCAGTGCTATCTCAGTGCCCTTAAATAAACCAAGTGAAGGTCAGTAACTCATATGGGATACAAAGTTGCCAATGATGATAACCAAGCTCATGCCATACCTTTGTGTAGCTAGTTCAAGGAAATGCAAACAAGACAGCATAGATAATCCTTCACCAATACCCATAAAGGGCAACAATCACCTTTAACTAAAGTTTTAGTACATTTGTCTTATGGGTCAGGGTCATGAAATCAAAATGTATTAGCTTTATTTTTATAACAACTTTTGCTTGTGGTCTGGAACACGAAAAATGAAGGGCCACTTAGGGGAAAGTCTAACTGTAAGCTTAGCACCCTATAGATGACCCAAATACCACAATGAAGCTGTTGAGGAAGGTGAAAATGGGTCCCAGTGCATCTCAGTAGAGGTGCTTGATGAGTGCTACAAGGAAGGATGAAGTATGAGATATGGACTGTCCTTTGACTGTGAAGACCTTACGTAGGGATCAGGGTGCAGCAGGCACAGCCCAGACCTGAGGCTCTTCTCATTACCTAAAGGCAGAGCTGCAGGCCGATCTTTATGCTGAGCTTCTTTCTCTTGTTCACCTTTCAGGACTGCTACAGCCTCAGCCGTGACTACTTGAACTATCCTTGCAGACACCTCCTCTGTAATAAGCAGTAACAAAAGAAAACATAATGATGAGAAATCCAAAACAGGTGTCAAAAAGGAAAAGTAACCAAACAGTACGGTGGGTTAGAATTTCATTTTTGCTGTCTTCCTCCCAAAAAAGTACAATATGATTTTTTAAATTGGTGATAAACCACAAATCTATATATGTTAATTTAATATAATTAAGTCAGAAAAAAATTAAGAAAATAATTTTTCATCAAATAAAAATAGAAGTAGGCTTTTGAAATTAAAAATGTATTCTAGATTGGATATCCATTGTACAGAATTTAGCTTTTCACCTTCCTTACAATAAAAGCATCTACCACACTAGGAAATAAACCCATCTGGATTTTCTGGATCTATCAAACTACCAGTACTACACAGTCTTGAATTACTGCAGTTAGGCACTGCATGCCTCTCTAAGCCAAGCAGTATCACAGACTGTGGGTTTTGTGCCCTCCTGGGGGAAAGTTACTGAGCACTTTGCCATAGCCTGGGTTTGTGGCCATAGTATTTAACAGTTGAGGAAGTTTTCTTCTTGTTTTGTTTGGGAGAACAAAGTACTATAAGACCAACTGTGCTAAAGCAACAGGAGAAGAAAATCCAGTTCCACCTGTCTCCTCCTCGAATGGGCTCCCAGCCTGTCCCCTGGGCAGACGGGGCAGTCAGAGGCCCTAACCACAGGCTAGAAAAGGAAAATCCGGCAGTCATCTGATCCAGCCCTCAGTACTGCCTTCTACTAGCAACTAGCATCTCCCAGGGAATTAACCTTTCATTTTCAAGTTAACCTTAAAATCCCCAA
>NW_007726711.1:624075-624673 GCF_000696425.1 Galeopterus variegatus
AGAACACATTTTCTAATATAAATTTCATAGTGAATTCAGGAAAACATGAGGATAGAATTGTTCTAGGTCCAGTCAATCTAATCTTCCTCTAAGCAAGAGCTGTCATTTGCAGAGATGGCAGCTTCTCCAAAGAAGGAGAGATGGCCTTCTCCCAATAGAGTCATAATCAGCAGATCTAAGGGGTAAGCACCATCTTACAGTTTAGCTCCTGGGACAGGAGCAAATTCACTCAGGGTCTGACTAAAGTTCAGGGAAGANTACTTGTCTCCAGTCAGTATAGATATGTCCAACCTAAATAAAATTCACTGTATCAGCCAGTACCATATTTTGATTGTGAGCAATAATTTAGTTTCAGCAAAACAATAATATTTATTTTAGATGGGAAGCAGTGGAAATTTGAATTTCATTGTTTCAGAGAAAATTAATTTATAAATGTGTTTGAGTTCTACAGTGGAATAAGAGCTCATAAATAAGATAATTTTATTTTTGTAAGCAAAAGCTGTAAGAAAATAATTTAACTTAATCTTGGAAGAACTGGTAAATTACTTCTTTACAGGAATTCGACAGATTTTAAGAAATGCTATTTAAGCATAATCAG
>NW_007726711.1:625946-626832 GCF_000696425.1 Galeopterus variegatus
TCTACCTTTTATTCCCTTTTCTACTTTTTACTCCAATATTTTCATTTTGCTTTTTCTTCCAAACATATGTGTAAGGTTATGAATAGGACTTAACTGTTCTGAAGATTAAAGATGAATCTAGATTACACATAAATTGGGGAATTATTATTCATTACACATAATTGAAAGGCAATATTGACCTTTATAGCTGAAAATATAAACTGCTTACTGTAATCTGATATTTTAAAAGGCTCAGTTGTCTTTCTTTTGAACATCGAAAATTTTTGGAAGTGGACATTTTTTAGTTTATGTTAGAAAGTATCTTAGTTAAGGAGTGTGTGTGTGATATGTATTTCTATTCTCTCTGTTGCAAATGTCAGGCTTTCAATGTAGTTAACTAACAATATTTTTCACACTGCAGGGAGAGCCTTATAACCAGTATTTGAACATTAACTTGTTATTGTTTTATCAGAAGTGTCAATATGATAATTAGTTTCTGCAAGTAATAAAAAAAATTTGTAACATGGCTGTGAAGTCATGTTATAGCTAAACAAAGTGAATGATGACTTGGAACTAATCTAGTAAGTGAATCTGCCTGCAAATCAGTTGGAAGGAAAACATTAAAAGTAACTTCTCTAAATCAAATTCATTTCACAGCCTGTAACAGGCTAAGAATAAAAGATTTAAATACGGGCCGGCCCGGTGGCGCACTCGGTAGAGTGCAGCGCTTGGGAGCGCGGCGGCGCTTCCACCGAGGGTTCGGGTCCCATATAGAGACCGGTCCGCTCACTGGTTGAGAGCGGTGCGGGCACGACACCGAGGGTTGTGATCCTGTTACTGGTCACGAAAAAAGACAAAAAGGAAAAAAAAAAAGATTTAAATACAATTTAGGGAACATAGCAATATA
>NW_007726712.1:0-35381 GCF_000696425.1 Galeopterus variegatus
AGCCACGCCAAACAGAGATGGCTGACCTGCCCTCCCTAAGCCGGCCCTTTTTTTTTTCTTTTTTTTTTTCCCCCACCCGAGAGAATGGAGGCCGCTTTGATGTGGGCGCTTAGCCTGGTGTGGTGGGCGGGGGCCAGGCGGGCGGGGAGCAGTCGGGCTTCTCCCCGCAAGTGAGGCTGGACTGGGGGTGACTTACGAGGTCGCGGGTCTGTGGCAGTCTGACAGGTTTCACTCTGCCTTTGTGGGATCCTTTGCTGGCTTTCCTTGCCTTTGATGGGCTGATCGCTCGTTCGTTCCCGCAGCCGGGCTTGGGCGCTCTCAGGAGACCTCTTCTGTGTCGGCCCCAAAACCTCGAACCTGCTGTCGCTTGTTTGTCGATGTAGGATCGTTGTTGAAAGATTTATTCGCCTTTTGCTGCTCTTGGAAATGCAATCAATACTCTGGTATCACAGCGCATGGCTCACAGGATCGCGCTGTCTCCTGGCGCGGCCGCTCAGACCCGACGCCATCTTAGAATCTCCCAGTACCATCTTTTTAAATCCTCACAATGACTGTTCTGGTACTCTGCTTCATCAATCATTTTTCCTCTTTCTTGACTCTTCTATGAGGGTACTTCAAAAAGTTCATGGAAAAATTCATATTATCTTTTAATTCTGTTTTCCACGAACTTTTTGAAGTACCCTCCTATTTCTTCTTCACTGAGTTATTTCGTTCCACTTATAAACGTATTCAAGTCTTCCTTCTCCCCTGCCTCCACATTGTGGGGGAAAAAATAATTATTTTCTCAATTCTCTGTTAAACTTCCATTATGCTTTTCTCTCCTTTAACTGCAGTAATATTCACTTACGCTTTCACCTTTTACCATGACCAGTTGTTTAACCTTTTTCAGTCTGAATTTTGCCTTCAACCACT
Organism: Galeopterus variegatus; assembly: GCF_000696425.1. NCBI lineage: Eukaryota > Metazoa > Chordata > Mammalia > Dermoptera > Cynocephalidae > Galeopterus > Galeopterus variegatus. Next base: position 913 of record NW_007726712.1, read on the forward strand.
TTTCTGAAAATGTTTTATTAAAAATAGTCTGGCTTATTCTGACTTTATTTCTCCCTACTCTTCACAAACTTCCCCTTGAGCCTAACAAAACCACTAGCAATACCCTGTAACAGAGTGGTTAAGAGCATGAGTTCCAGAATCAGGCTACCTGGATTTAAATCCTACTTCACTTATTTATATTGTGTCCATGGCCAGATTAATTAATCTTCCTAAACAAAACAGGATATTTGTAGTGCCTACTGCACTGGGTTGTTGGAAGGATGAAATGAGATCATGTATATAAAGCACTTGGTGCCTGGCTCATTGAGAGCAGTCACTATTAGGAGTAGTAGAGGTAGGAATAGAAGTTGTTGATGCTGTTATTAGTTTCTCCCATTTTCATCTCCACCTTCATGTTCTTTCCCTTTGTACCTGACTGCATTTTGTCCATCTTCAAGATCTTCCCTGATTCCTATCATCATTTCTCCCTACCTAGATCTTTCCACTTCACCATTCCGTACCTCTTAAAAGGTAAAGCTAAAGCTAAAGCTTAGAATGCTTATTACTTTCATATGCTCGTCTGTCTGTCCATCTCCTTTAAAAGAGACTAGAAGCACCTTGAAGGCAGATTGTGTAATTCAATTTTGTATCTTCTAAAGCATAGCATCTTACACAGAATCATCCCAAAAGTATTTGCTGAATAAATATATTAATTTACTATAACCAAAATCCCTTTGGTTCCAAGGGATTTACTCTTACTTTTTTAGAAACTTTTGCAAACCCTCCATAAATCATTGGTACATTTTGAGAAAAATTTAATTTTGTTATGAACATGCCAATATTGCATTCAAGGAGACTAATGAAAAGACATTGTAGCAGAAGACAACAATACCAAAAACAAAACAAAAACTGACCAGGTGACACTGCTTTTATTTTTTCTATACTGCCTCTCATTTCTTATTGTTCTAAATGTACTGTACATGTAATAGTGCCTAGTGTGGTGCCAAGTTGAAGTGTGTAGTAAGCATTTTGGGATAATACTGGATCGGAAATCTGTAATACATTAAAATTTGGTTAAATATCTAGTTTAGTTTGTTAAAATGAGAAATTGTCCTTAAGAAGTATCACCCTCTTATGTTTAGATGGAGGTTTCTTTTGATAACTGTTCTCAAAACGCAAGCCACAGGTCCTATGAAGGGGGTGGGGTGGAAATGGGAGAATCTGTCTTTCCCACAGTGATTTGGTGCAGTGCCAGCCTGTCCTTCAGCACAATGCATATCTTGTTAAAGGAGGCTTATCGTTTGCTTTTATGCCTTTAAAAATATTTTTGAAATAATTAATTTATAATTGGTTTACTCTCATTGTAAAGAGAGTGCTCTAAGGCCAAGAGGCAAATGTTGGAAACTCAATAATAAATATTTAATTTATATAAACTTATTATTCATTTCTTAAGTAGATATTCATCAACACATTAAAGTGGTAATATTTTTCCGTTGAAGAATGGCCACATGTTACTTGACCAGAAAAAGCTGAGGTTTTTAGTTTTAATGCAGAAAATTAAGGTAAACTTGTTTTGTGTACTTCAGAAGTGTGATTTATATAATCTATTCAGTTGTTGGGTGGTTTTATTCTTGAGGCCTATATTAAGGATTTTTATTAGAGGCCAGTTTTCCTTTACTGCTGAGAGGGGTGGGAAGGGAGGGAAAGAGGCTGAAAAACATGACTCAATTGGATAGATTTTGAAATTATGAGATTTTTTTCCCTCTACTGATATAAAACTTGGTATCAATACTTTACAAAGACATTTAATTTTCTGTTTTCATATTAAAATCTCAAAGAAATTGATTGAGAGGGCAGGCAGCAGTCAGCTTGGGCACAATGGAAATTTTAAAAAATGTTATCTCATATTAGCATTTTCTGTTGAACTTAAGTAATAAATACTTTTTTTGTGATATGTGGCTTTTTGTGTTTTTAAAAAATGTTTAGGAAAGCTTTTCTGCTATAATGGCTGAATATAGGTTGCAAAGATTCAAGCCCTTCATTATATTAATGTTCCACCTCATTAACTTTATTGTTAGGGCTTTTACACTTCAGTGATTTAAATAAAATAATATAAATATGATTCTGTTGTTATCTGTTTCCCTCTGTCTCCCTTTTGAGGTCTAGATGATTATGTATTTAGCTTTGTGTTTTCATTTAGACTCCATTGTTAATTCTATTGAGTGTAAGATGATGATGAAGGGAAGGTATTGTATAACTTAATGTCTTATGCTGCTGAAGTCCTGAAAGATAAGGGAATGTATTTGCAAAGATAAAATGGTCACTTCAGCTGGTGTTTTATAATTTTTACCTTCAAGTAGTATTCAGAGCACCAGGGATTTTATAGCTATAAGACTCCATTCTGTTGTGGTGTTTAGATTGCTGATTATTTATGAGCTTACACATATATCCAGTAGTATTTATAGCCCTGGAACCCACGTAAAGGAGCATTGTGCTTAAAAGCAAGCTATGTTTGTCCTTAAAAATGTTTTCTAAGCATTTTTGGAAAAAGTAGGAATTATACAATGAATTTCCAAGCAAAGTCACTTTTGCAGATATTTGCACCTACTTGCAAATAGTAGATATATTTAAGCAGTAAGGCTTTCTCCTAAATGATTTACTGCTATATGTGAGCACTTTTAGCACTGTCCCAAATTCAAGTTAGATGTCTTTGTTAAAAATGTAGAGAAAAAGAAGTTCATTTAATTTGAATTCAGGGGAATGAAGCTTTTATATCACCAAGTATTTTACATTTTAAAAGAATATTTAATTACTAAGATATATTGTTAAATAATTTTATGAAGATTAATCTATATTTGACCTATTGAAATTGAGCAGTGAATTTCTGTTTTACATGAGTTCAGCTATGTGAGATATTGGTGTTCATTTCTAACTATTTCTTTTATTTTCCAGCTCACCAGCGACTGGAGCCAGTGAGTCTGTCAGGGATTGTGGCATTTATCCTTAGTCTTTTATGTGGAGCTCTGAATTTAATTCGAGGCTTTCATGCCGTAGAAAGTCTCCTGCAGGTACTGTGCTATTTTTGAGATTTCAGGTGACTATGCCTGTTCATTCTACTTGTTACATAATTGATTTGAATTGAATTGGGTATTAGTACAACTTACAATGCATGCTCAAAATCTGTGTTCTTTACACCTACCCTAGTCTCTTTTCATCTAAAAACATTGATTTCCAGTTGGCTTCTTTGACTCCCTCAGCACATGTTTATTTGTCATCTACACTTTAGGAGGCACAGTTTATCGGCACTCTGGGGACACCAAAATATGTGTGACATGGGCCCTGTAGTGTCTCAGCTTAAAGTTGAATCAGGGAGGCAAAGAAGTCCATGAGTAATTGCCAAGTACATAGAGTTGGGAAAGAGGAGAGGACAATGTGAATCAGGATTGGGGAAGAAGGCTTTGTAGAGGAGGGGTGAACCTGGAAAGCTCTGAGAGGACAGAGAGCAGTGAAAGAAGAAAGAGTGTGTATTCATGGGCAGCGTTTTGTCCCACTTCTGTGTATTCCTACTTAGTTATCTGCTCCTTTTTGTTGGTGGTGGTGGTAGTGGCCTTTTAAAACCTGAGCTACCTGGGAAACCAGAAATTTCTTCAGATATTGCCAACTACTTTGCTTTCCAGTGAAGTTTCTTCCAGAGACTGTAGCTATTAGGATATACTAACTTGTTCTCTTGTGCTTTCTGTAAACTTTTTGAAATTCCCTTTATTTTATTTTTAAAATTTCCTTTCTTAAAGTGAAGCACATTTGAAACTGCACAGCTTTCCTTTCCCTTGTTACTACTCACTTTCTCTGAAGAGTTCTTGAGACTTCCACATTGTGAATCAGTTCTCTCTCTCTCTTTTTTGTCAGCATTAACCTCAAAATACACTCAACGCACTTCATATTGTTTAAGTTGCTGTTAGTTTGGGGAACACTCAGAGGGTACCAATCTGCATACCCTCTGCATGTATTCAACCATTCAGCCTTAAGCCAACAGCTGATGACATCACAGGATGATGGCAGCAGAACTGTCACCAGAGAGGATGGGCAGGGCTTCTCATGACTTTCTAATTCCTCTTCCAAACACCCTCTGCCCACAGGTGAAACCCCTCTTGACCCTTTCAGACACAGGACAGCTGGTTACCATCCCTCAGGTCTTACTGTCCTCCATCCCCCAGCCACGTTGGATTTATTCCAGATTTATTCCAGCAGAAGTTCAATTTTGAGCCATTTAGACAATTTGCCAAAAAAAAAAAAAAAAAAAAGACCAAAGCAATTTGTAGACTGCTCCCTGAAAAAGCAAATAAATAAGATACTCTTTTGCCTTTTTTGTTTGTTTGTTTACTTGATGTAGTGGAAAGAACAATAGTGAAGGTGTATGAAGAGTTGATTTTTGTTGGAGGAGCAGGCCTGGGTAGAGAAAAGCTTTAACATGACAGAACCTTACTGTTTTAGTCCATTTTATGTTGCTATAACAGAATACCTGAGACTGGGTAATTTATAAGGAAAAGAGGTTTATTTGGCTTACGATTCTGGGACAACTGCATCTGGCACGGGCCTCAGGCTGCTTCTACTTATGGCAGAGAGCGGCAGGCAGCAGGTGGGTATAGGCAGATTGCATGGCGAGAGGAAGCAAGAGAGAGAGGGAGAGAGAGAGAGGAGGTGCCAGGGTCCTTTAAACAATCAGCTCTCACGGGAACTAATAGAGTGAGAACTCACTCATTACTACCCCCTCCTCCAGGGAGGAACTAATAGAGTGAGAACTCACTCATTACTACCCCCTCCTCCAGGGAGAGTATTAATCCTTTCACGAGGGATCTGCCCGCATGACTCAATCAGTTTCCAACACTGCCAAATTGGAGATCAAATTTCCACATGAGTTTTGGAAGGGACAACACATCCAAACTCCATCACTTACCATCCCTGACTCATAAGATAGTACACAAGTTGTTGAACCTGGGGCTTAGACCACATTACCTGTAAGTTAAAATTCAGACAAGGCTACTGTAGCTTATAAAACCTATTAAAGGGGACAATAATTTTTTTCAGGCATTCAGATATCCTATTCTTTCTCTTCTTGGGCTGATTCTTCTCCCTCTTCTGGTTCATAACTTAAAAGCTAAGGAAAGTAGTACTATATAAACTGTAGCTTTTCATGCTTTTGAGGTGCTACATCTGGCTAGAGCCTGCCTTAATTCCTAATTATTCCATGTTCTCACTCTCTGATCAGTAATATTGTCTCATCACAATTGATATAATTTTAAGTTTCAGAAGAACAATAATCTGATTAAACTAATTACCACTTATAATTTACTGATAGCTGTGAGATTTCTCAACCTGTTTATATTTTAAAAAGACAACTTTACAGACCAGTATCTCTCATGAACATAAATGTAAAAGTCCTCAACAATATATTAGCAAATCAAATTCAACAATGTATAAAAAGAATTATATACCACAGCTAACTGGGATTTATCAAGGCTGGTTCAACATTTGAAATAATTTAATGTAATCTACCACCTCAACAGGCTAAAGAAGAAAAACTGTATGATCAGATCGATAGATGTAGACAAAGCATTTGACAAAATCCCAATCCCCATTCATGATAAAAGATTCACAGCAAACTAGGAATAGAGAGGAACTTCCTCAGCTTGATAAAGAACATCTACAAAAAAACCCTACAGCAAACATCATCCTTGATGATGAGAAACTAGATGCTTTCCCCACTAAGATGAGGAACAAGGCAAGATATTTCCTCTTACCACTCCTATTCAACGTTATACTAGAAATTCTAGTTAATGCAATAAGATAAGAAAAGGAAATAAAAGATACATAGATTGGGAAGGAAAAAACAAAACTGTCTTTATTCACAGATGACCTGATTGTCTATGTAGAAAATCCCAAGAATCAACAAAAAATCTCCTGGAACTAAGAAGCGATTATAGCAAGGTTGCAGGATATGAGATTAATATGCAAAATTCAATTGCTTTCTTATATATCAGCAAAGATCAACTGAAATTTAAAATTTAAAACACAATACCATTTATGTTAGCACCAAAAAAACAAGTACTTCAAAATAAATCTAACAAAATACATACAAGATCTGCATAAGGGAAACTATAAAACTCTGATAAAAGAAATCAAAGATCTAAATAAATAGATATTTTGTGTTTATAGATAGGAAGACTCAATATTGTTAAGATATTAGTTGTTAATGTGGTCTGCAGATTAAACACAATCCCAATCAAAATCCCAGCAAATTATTTTTTGGCTATTGACAAAGTGATTCTAAAGTTTATACGAAAGGCAAAAGTGCTAGTGTAAAGGGAAAAACAAATTGTTTTCTTCTCACTACTTCTAGAACTTCAATTCTGATNTTTTTGGCTATTGACAACGTGATTCTAAAGTTTATACGAAAGGCAAAAGTCCTAGTGTAAAGGGAAAAACAAATTGTTTTCTTCTCACTACTTCTAGAACTTCAATTCTGATACCAGATGTGTGTGGGGTTTTCCCACACTCACCAATTCTTACACACCAGCTGGGTGTCCTATAGTTCAATTCAATTCTGACACTATCTACTTGGCACAGACCTCACAGGTTAAGGGCTCAGTCCCACAAGACTGTCCCCCACTTCAGATGCCAATTGCGAGTCTTGCTTGTCATGTGTGCTTCTGACCAACCAGCTGTAGATTGGAGGTTCCCACAACTCCCTCCTTAGGTTCTATCATTTGCTAGAATGCTTCACAGAATTCAGGGAAACATTTACATTTTATAAAGGATATTACAAGGAATACAGGTGAGTAGCCAGATGAAGAGATACGTAGAGAAAGGTAAGGAAGGGTCCCAAGCACAGAAACTTCTGTCCTCATGGAGTTAGGTTTCACTACCCTCCTGGCATGTGGATATTTCATCAGGATTGAAGCTCTCTGAACCCCATCTTTTAGAGATTTTTATGGAGATTTCAACATGTAAACATGTAGACATGACATATTAACTGAATCTCCAGCCCCTCTTCCCTCCCTGGGGGATGGGGGTAGGGCTGAAAGTTCCAAACTTCTAATCACGGCTTGGTCTTTCTGGTGACCAGCCCCCATCCAGTAGCTTACCAAGAGTTGCCTCATTAGAACAAGAGATGCTCCTATAACCCAGGAAATTCCAAGTGATTAGGAGTTACGTGTAAGGACTGGGGTCAAGGACCAAATATTAGAACAAAAGATTCTCCTAGCACCTCTGTTTACAAGGGTTTTGGTAGCTTTGTTTTAGGAACCAGTAGTAGATTTTACATATGTTTTTATTACTTTTTCACACCCAGAGTAAGCCAACACAATACTGAAGAAGAACTAAGTTGGAGTATTCACATCACCTGACTTTAAGACTTACTATAAAGCTACAGTAATTAAGACAGTGTGATATTGGCAAAAGAATAAACAAATAGATCAGTGGAACAGAATAGAGAGCCCACAATATATCATGTACATATTGTCATCTGATCTTTGACAGAGGAGCAAAAGCAATTCAATGGAGAAAGAGTACTTTCAAGAAATGGTGCTGGGGCCGGCCTGGTGGCGCACTGCTGTAGTGCGCCGCTTGGGAAGCGCGGTGGCGTTCCCGCCGAGGGTTCGGATCCCACATGCAGACTGGCCGCTCACTGGCTGAGCGAGGGGCGGGAGCAGCACCGAGGGTTGCGATCCCGTGGCCGGTCCCTGTCCGGTACGGGCGCGACACTGAGGGTTGCGATCCGTTGCCGGTCACGAAAAAAAGGAAAAAAAAAAAAAAGAATATTCTCAAATGTATAACCTAACTCTCCCAATCTGCTATTACCACAAGTATGAATAAAAGTGTTGGGTCAGTACCATAACTAAGCAAAAATCTAACAGCTTGCATCTTATATTTAGACCCCAAGAAGGTGGTTCCTTGGGGCATTTCCCTTCATCGTACTGCTAATTCCATCCAAAGGGGTTAAGAGGTGAGAAGAAGACCCTAGTGAGCGTTTTTAATTCAGTAAAAACAATAATATAAATTTGAAGTCAGTGCAGTCATTTTTAAGGTATGCGGGAATGTGAAATTTCCAGCTTATCCATTCTACGCATTTAAGGAAAAAAAAAAAAGCTTAATTATCTCACAATTTTGGAATATTTACTATATCAGACAAACTCTGGGCAGCAGAAGCACTGTGTGCAAAGAAAGGAATTTACCTGGATATCCAAATGCAAAAAAATGAATCTAGACACAGATCTTACATGTTTCACAAAAATTAAGTCAAAATGGATCACAGACCTAAACAAAACCTATAAAACTTCTAAAAGCTAGCATAGGAGAAAACCTAGGTGACCTTGGGTTTGGCAGTGAATTTTTAGGTACAGCACCAAAAGCATGATCCATGAAAAAAAAAATTGATAAGTTGGACTTCATTAAATTTTGAAACTTCTGCTCTGAGAATGACACTGTTAACAGAATGAAAAGAGAAGCCACAGACTAGGAGAAAATATTTGCAAAACAAATCTGATAAAGAGGCTTGAATCCAAAATATACAAAGATCTCTTAAAACTCAAAAATAAGGAAGCAAACAACCCAGTTAATAAATGGACAAAAGATCTGAATGGATACCTCACCAAAGAAGATGTACAGATTGCAGATAAGCATATGAAAAGATACACAACATCATGTCATTAGGGAATTGCAAATTAAAACGAGATACCACTAAACACCTATTAGAATGGCAAAATCAAAAAATCCAACAATAGCAAATGTTGATGAGGAAATGGAACAACAACTCTGTTCATTGACAGTGGGAGTGCAAAATGGTATGGCCACTTCAGAAGACAGTTTGGCAGTTTCTCACAAAGCTAAACATAGCCTTACCTTATGGTCCAGCAATCGTGCTCCTAGGCATATTTGCCCAATTGATAGAAAGCTTTCGTTCATACAAAAACCTGCAAATGAATGTTTGTATCAGCCTTATTCATAACTTCAAAAAACTGGGAGCAACTAAGAAAGATGTCCTTCAAAAGGTATGAATGTATACACAAACTGGTAATCTATACAATAGACTGTTATTCAGTAATAAAAAGAACTGATCTATCAAGACACAAAAAAGATATGAATAAACATGAAGTGCTTATTGAAAGAAGTCTGTATGAAAAAACTACATACTGTGTGATTCCAACTATATGAAATTCTGGAAAAGGCAAATTATATAGATAGTAAAAAGATCAGTGGTTTCCAGGGGTTTGGAGGGAGGGTGGGAGGGGATGAATATATGAAGCATGGGATTTTTTAGGGTAGCGAAACTATTCTGTATGATACTGTAGTGGTGGATATATGCTATTGTACATTTGTCAAAATCCATAGAATGGTAACACAAAGAATGAATCCTAATGTAAACTATGAACTTTAGTAATAATAGTGTATCAATATTGGCTCATCAATCGTAACAAATGTGCTACACTAATACAAGATGTTAATAGGGGAACTGAGCAGGGGAAGAGGGGATATATGGGAACTCTCTACTCAATTGTTTATAAACTTAAAACTGCTCTAAAAAATAAAATTCTGTTTTAAAAAGCTAGCACTAAAACAAAGACTTTCTCCTTAATAACAAGATGAAGGAAAGCTGGAAAGGGATGAATGTTCTCACTCTGGCTTTGATGTTCTTTAGTTAGGTGTAGCTTCATTTAGCAGTAATTAAAGTGCAACCTGTTGCATACAGCCCACTGTTAGGAAGTGGTGGATTGGGCCTTTTCTTCCCAAGGAGGGGCTGAGCTTTCCCCTTCATACAGGCCAGGGAAGGATGTTAGAGCCATAGCCAGAATGGAGCCTGGGTTTGGGAATCTGATTTATGTTTCAAGGTCACATGTACGATTTTGTCCCCTCTCAAAACAATGGCCATTTTGAGAAAGCCAGTAAGAGATCAGGTTCTCTGACCTTGTATCCACCAGTCCCTGCCAGCTCAGCCCCAACTCCTCCTACCGAGGATGGCATGGCTGAATAACAGTATATTTTAATTTGCATAAATTTACATGAAATCACTCTAGAAGGATAAAAAATTAATACACATGGTGGGAACTGGACAGATGAGAAATGAAGTGGGAATGAGACTCTTCACAGTATACCTCTTTATATATTGTTTTTACTTGTTGAACCATATGAATTTATTAACCAAATTTTTAATAATAAAAATAAATATTAATTAGTACTTGTTATGTAAACAAACAAACAAACAAAAAACAACTCTTGTTAACCCAACTTAATTGGTAGATTTTCAAATAAAAATTTCAGGCACGATAAAGGTAAATATTTTTGTAGGCGTTAAGAGGAGCCTAAACATTTTCCCTGGGTTTTTGTAGCTTCTTCCTGTCCCTATCTTAGATTCCACAGTTTCCCTATATGCTTCAAGGGTTTTTTTTGGTTTTTGTTTGTTTTAAACAGTTCATCATAACTATGGTGGTGGGGTGTGAAAGAGGCATGGGGTATGCATTAGTCAGTTCTGTTGCATATAACAAATACCTGAAACTGGATGATTTATAAGAAAATGAAATTTATTGCTTACAGTTTGAGAGGCTGGGAAGTCCAAAGTCCAGGGAACACACCTGGTGAGGGCCTTTTTTGGTGGTGACTTCAGTGAGGCAGGGTATCACACTGCGAAATGCCTGAAGCAGAGAGAGAGCTAACTGCTCACTCCTTCTCCTTTTAAAGCCCTCAGAGCCATGTCCACAGCCACCATTAAACCATCAATGGTTTAATCCAATTATTTGGGCATGGTCCTCATAATCCAATCACTTCTTTAAGGCCCTACCTTGTAATTACCATGTTAGGATTTCCCACCCTCTTACAACTGTCTCAGTGGAGATGACGTTTGGGCAGTGGGATGGGGGGTAGGGGGGTCGGGGTGGGCATTCAGTCCACAGCAGGGCAAAGGGAAAAAGTTAAGAGTGGTCTTTTGTTTTTTTTTTGTAGGCAATTTATAATTTGGGGACTCTGTATGCTTGTGTCTTTGATGATGTATCTTTCTGATGGTTGATACTGAATCCTTTCTTTTTCACTGTTGTCCTAGACTAAATTTACTCCAACAATGTTTCTTTCTTACCTGATCCAGGGAACTGTAAATTGATCCATATGGGATTCTTAGCTATCTGGAAAATAGGGGCATTGGCATTTGGCTGTGTGTTCTCTTAGCATTGTTTGAAAATCACTGTCTTCTATAACCTACTTGACATATTCCATATACACTCATGAGTAGTTGATGTTCCTGAAACTGTGATTCTCAGAAAAAGGAGCAAGGGAAACAACAGAGTGCAAATGTAGGGAAATGTAGTCCACAGGTAGTTTAAAAAGATTTTCCTGGGCCGGCCCGGTGGCGCACTGCGCTAGTGCGCCACTTGGGAAGCGCGGCGGCGCTCCCGCCGAGGGTTCGGATCCCATATACAGACCGGTTCCCGCTCACTGGCTGAGCGAGGCGCGGGGGCAACACCGAGGGTTGTGATCCCGTTGCCGGTCCCGGTCCGGTACGGGGGCGACACTGAGGGTTGCGATCCATTGCCGGACACGGAAAAAGACAAAAAAAAAAAAAAAAAAAAGATTTTCCAACAAATTCTGATCTTCTCATCTAAATGAGAATCACTGCCTGTGGAAATTCACTGGACCAAAAGTGGAGATTCCTGTTGTTCCAGTTATTGGAGATCTTATATCTGCATAGAGAATAATGTTGTGGTAAGTGGTACTTGGAAATATTTTTTCTTGTCTTGTTTTGAGGGAGTATTATATATTGTCAGAAGTATCAGCCTTCTAAGATTCTGTGTCCTAAGAGATGGAATGGCTGATAAGCAAACAGGAGAAAATGAAATGTCAGAATGCAAATGGGCACAGTGGTAAACTTAAAAGTCTTTAACAGGATAGGTTCAGGAGTTTAAACTAGAATAATTTTATCAATTTAACCTGAAAGAAAATATATACAAAATTGGTGACACGAGGTCTCTCACTTTTAATTTTCCTTCACTAAAGTCTATGTGGACATTGTTCATAACTCATATTGGATAAAAGGTTTTTTTAAATTTTTACTAAAGCCATTGGACTTAAGAGATACTCTTAGCCTTCTCTCTGGTTTGTCGTATTTTGTGTTAGGAATAATCTCTAAGTCACTGTAGATCATTTTTGGTCAGAAAAAGAAAATCTTTCTGAGGTGATCTGCTGTGTAGGCTTGAGTGCAAATCCCAGGACACAGGACTTAAACTTTTATCTACTTTGAAGTTACTTCCAGTGGAGTATTATTCAAGTCATGGTGGTGATAGAGAAGGGGTAGGGCAGTACTCAAATTAAGTGGCCTCAACATTTCTCTAGAACTTTTTTTTTAAGAGCAAAAGATTTATTTGGGGATCATCATTTTAGATCTAGCTGAAAATATGTAGTGTATTTACTGAGTGTAAATTAATACCTATATATTACTCAAAGTAATCTGCCAGTGACTAACTTTGTGACCTTAGCTGGGTTACTTTACCATCTTGGACCTCATTTTCCTATTCTGCAAGATGAAAGTTTTAGACTACATAAGCTCAAGGATCACTTCAGCACTAATGCTCTAAGGTTTTTTGATTTTAAAATTGTTTGTAATGGCAACTACAAAGCAGAAGTAATCATCTTGCTTTTATTCCTTGTCCTCTTTATTTCCTATAGACTTAATACCTTTTAAAGAAATTACACACCTGTTAAAGCTCACCAGAAGTTTTTGATTTATTTAGTGGCATGGTATCTATGCTAAGATGCAGTGTTTGCTTTCTTTCAAAAGAAGTCAAAGTATTTTTCCTGATTCTATACTAATTGTTAAAGAATTAGGGGGAAATGTATAAAGAAAAAAATAAAAATCATCCCCAAATTTTCTTTGAGAGCGAGAGAGATATATGTATTTAATATATTTATATATACGCATACATGCATGTGTACATGTCATATTCATTTTATTATTTTGTCTCCTCACTTAATATTAAAAAGTGAATATTTCCTAATTATTACAAACATTTTAATAGTATCATCTTAATACATTGTGTGGCTACTGGATAAGGCCTCTGTTTACCTTCTTCCTCACCTTTAAAAATATTCTTCCCCTTAATTTGTTAGTTTTCAAAGCAATACATTGGTACCCTAGCACCCCCCAAAGGTGAATAGTGACATTTAAAATTTTTTTATTTGGACTTCTTACCTCTGCCCCATCCTTCCCCTCCTCTGCCAACCCCCATACCCTGCCTCTGTCTTCCCCACCACCTCTGTCCAGTCCCACTTCTGTCCCTGCCCAACCTCTGCCCACCTTCCCCCAACCTCTATCTATTCCCTCACCTACTTTTCATCTGCTTCCTCTCTACTGGCTCTTTTCTCTCAGCCCTGCCATCAAAAACAAACAAAAAAGCAATCCCCCCAAAAACTTCCCAAAAGCCTTGTGACATATGTTCCCTTCTGATTTTTTGAAAGAGTGGACTGTTTGTTGTCTCTGTTCCCTGACCCTCTATTTTCTTAGTCTACTGTGATCTCTTTTCTGCCCTCATAATTCTTTCAGTATCCTTCTGATTGACAAATACTGCAGCTACTCTTTAGTCCTTACCTTACATTGCCCTCTCTGCCTCATCTAGCATTCAGTTCTTCCTTTTTAAACTAAACTCTTTAATTTCAAAAAAATAATGTTTATTTTAGAAAACTTAGAAGCAAATAAAATAAATTACTGTTAATACTTTGATGTATTATGTTTGTTTGACAATCCATTACAATTCCATGAAACCATTTTCTGTTTTTTTCTTCTTGTGTTTGTTCTTTTCTTATTCCTATTCCTCCATCTGTCTTTTCAGTAGTGGCGTTCTCCAGTATCCTGTCCTTGGCTTACGTAATCCTAACTCTACATCTTCTCCTTTGACACTTTCATAATGGCTTTTTAAAAAAGTTGATAGATGTACATATGTACATACACATGCAAACACACACATGTGTACACAGTAAAATACACAGATGGTAAATTATAAAGCCTACAAAAGTTGATATATAACTTTCACAAAAAAGTAATTTTCTTTCCATTTCTCCTCCCCAGAGTCAACCACTGGTGTTTTCTTCTAGAGAGTGTGTGAATATGCTAGTGTGTATGTAATTTATATATTTACTTGTGTAATTATTCTTTGAACCCAGAAGAAATAGGAAAGCGTGGGTAATGTTACCTGTCTCCAGTAGTTTTCTTTTCAAGAAATATTCTATGCACGATCTATCTCTGATTTTCCTCTGGGTGGCAGTTTTTGTAGCATAACATGCATGACAGACACCAAACTAGATCTCCAGGTCAAACTCTTTCCTGAAGCACACTTAAATATATACTAAATATTATTATTTGGATGTCCCACTAGCAATTCTAAAATAGCATGTCCAAAATGAACTTAATATTTTCTGTTCTCATATCTACTTTTCCTCCTATATTCCCAACTTAGTGAACAGTATCATTCAAATGTTGCCTAAATAAGAAACCTTGGAGTCATCCTGGCCTCTTCCTTCCTTGAGAGCACATGCTACTCCCTTTGCCTAAAATTCACTTTACACCTGTCTACCTTGTCTACCTCTGGCCTTCAAGACCCAGGTTAAGCTTTACTTTGTCTGCGAAACATTCCCTGACTCTTTTTCTCCAGACAGAATTAGATGATTCTCCAATGGGTTTGCTTAGTATCCTGTACACACACATATTCCATCAGTCATCGTTTTGGGTAGGATTTGTTGATTTATGTATCCTTCTTAATTAGAGAGTGAGCTTCTTGAGTTGGTATGGACTTGTTTTCTGTTCTAGGTCTAGTAACACAGTATCTGGCTTATAAGTGCTTAATGAATATTTATTGAATGAGAATATGTTCATAGACAATCTTTTCTTTGTCAAGTAGAATTAAAGATTTTTCAAAGCTCAACTCAATTCAGCATGCAATTGTTGAGTTCCTATAATGTGCATAGTTTCATATAAGTATTTTATTTTCTGCCTTCAAGAAAGATGAGAAGATAAGGCCAATACACTAGAGTTTTAAACAATACCGAAAGGCAATCTGATTATAAGACAAATGATACAAACGGTAACCTCAGGGAAAGAGAAGTTACTGAATGTTTTTGAGTACTTACTGTGTACCAGTTGCTTTTCTTTGTATTTGTAAATGTTATTTACTCTCTACAATTTTTATTTTTCAAAAGAGGAAATTAAATAAATGGTCCAAGATTATAGAGTTAATAAGTAAAGATTTGAACCCAGATCTGAATGACTCCAAAACATGTTAAGTGTTCCAAAGGCAATTTATAAATTAATTATATAGAGTTATAAAGTGATAGTGTAAATTAAGAGGAAGAAGTAATTTTCAGTTGTAGGATAATAATTAAATTATGGTATATGCTCTCAATGAAAGGTTATTTAATCATTACAAATTCTGTGGGTAGCAAAAACAGAACAACAACAACAACAAAAAAACCAATAAATACTGTGGTTGAAGAATATTTACTATTTTGGGAACGTGTTTATAATGTAATGTGAAGTACTGAAAAGCAGTATATAAAAGTATCATTCTATTTTTCTTTTTTTTTTTTTGACAGTCATAAGCATTTTGGAAATCATTTTTCTAAACTGTTCATACACATAGAGAAAAGACCATAAAGAAATCCATGAAAGGGTTAGCAGTAATTCTTTGAGAGTTGTGGTATTTATGGACTATATGAATTTCTTATTTGTATAATGTATATTTTCCAAATTCTCTACAATGAACATGAACTTTTATAATAAAAAAAAGTCATTTAAAAAATAAAGGACTAAAGAAACATAATAAGCAGAACTTATTTAAAGTTTTAGAATTATTAAAGTGGAAAGGTTTCATGTTGACCTTCCCTGGTTCTGCGGTACAACTAGCCTAAGCATCCCAGACAGATTAATGGTTTCTATTTTAAGATTGCCTCAATAGGATAAGCCACTCTCCTGCCTTACAGTCAGTTGCCCAAGGAACTTACAGTGCAAAAGGAATTTTCTCTTTATACTGTTTTATGGAGACGTGGTCATGAGAGACACTCCCATGTCTTGTGGAAGTTTTCATTGTGTAAAGATATCTTTTCTAAAATAAGAAAAGGGCCAAATTCAGTATTCCTGCCTGAAAGAAAAAAGTATAGTGCTCCTGCCTGGACTTTATAAAAACATTGAAAGAAGTTGATAAATGTAGATATTTAAGAGGAACCCAGAAGAAATAGGAAAGCGTGGGTAATGTTACCTGTCTCCAGTAGTTTTCTTTTCAAGAAATATTCTATGCACGATCTATCTCTGATTTTCCTCTGGGTGGCAGTTTTTGTAGCATAACATGCATGACAGACTAGTCCTGATTTTTCTCATTGGGGTTTAGCACACTCTAGTGGACAGTAGCTTTTCAGTTTTCACAGTTTGGTTTTTTTTAAATCTTGTCAAATTGCTTTATTGTAAAGTTTGTCAATATTTATTTGAGTCAAGTAGTGACCTTAGTGAGCAGGAGTAACTTTGTCAGCCGCTGGATGTTATGAGTCTTTATGTGCTTTCTTTAGTAGGAAGAAGATAGGCTTTTTACATTATGTGGGAACATTTCCAGTGGTTTTCCTCTTCTCTTGGGTGAAACGACATGGTTGGGGGAGCCAAACACAGAGAAACACTTGTACTATTCCTCTACCTCACATTCTTTAGGTCTTATGATATATTTTATGTTTCCATTTTAGAAATTTTGAGAATTTTTATATACCACTTTATGACAGTTTTGACTGTTCATACGTAAATGTTGTTGTATCCTATCCCAGTGAATTGTTTTTGGAAATGGGATTCCACCAGGAAAAAAAAGAAATCTCTTACTTTGTTTTTACAGAGTGATGGTGAGGATTTTAATTACATCATTGCATTTTTCATAAATGTTGTTGTATCCTATCCCAGTGAATTGTTTTTGGAAATGGGATTCCACCAGGAAAAAAAAGTAATCTCTTACTTTGTTTTTACAGAGTGATGGTGAGGATTTTAATTACATCATTGCATTTTTCCTTGGAACAGCAGCCTGCCTTTACCAGGTAGGTTTTTTCCCATTTTTATGAAACATTTTCCCATATTGTTTGTTTCAGGTATCAATTCTAATTGCTTGTGCATTTTAAATAAATAAACATAGTGTCTGACATCTTTGCCTCTCCTTTAATTTGAGCCTCTGTTAGCTTTGTGACCTATATCTCCATTTTGAGGGAACATAGATCTGAGTGAACTTAATGTTAATCTTCTTCCTGTGTCTAGGCTTCAGTGGTGGTATGTCATCTGCCTATGGCAGTACAGGCTACCGATAGATTTTACAGTGACTGATTATTCAGCTTCCACATTCTGCTTTTACTCCAGGCTGGGGATTTAGTGCTTTTGGGAAAGTAAGTCTTTGAATAGAAAATGACACAGCAAAAGCAGAATTTCGGGATATTTAATATAGCCATGATGAATAGGATGTGTAAGAGCAGAGAGATTGGAGGTAAGGAAGTTACTACAGGCAGAAAGTAATGAGAGCCTAAACTATGATAATGACAGTAGGGATAGAGAAAAATGGACATTGAGAAGGAATACTCACTAGGACTTGAAGACAGAATAGATATGAGACTTAAGCATTAAGACTTAAAAATATGAGACTTCAGAAAAGTATGAGACAGCCAGGTAGTATAGCGACTGGTACTCACATTTCTAAGGCCAGAGGAGGCACAGATTTATAGGGAAGGGAAGAGTAACCAACCATGCCTGTTACCTATACTCAAGAATGTCTTTGTTAAAACATATTAGAGGACTTTTGACCCAACTTTCATAAGTAACACATTTCTCTTGGTTGTATAGGAAAAAAACATTAGAAAGATTCAGAACTGTAAATATAAGGCTACCTGAAATTTAGAAGAAGTCTTTAGGGAAATATTTTGAATTTATGCATTTGACTTTTATATAAAGACATATTAGAAATTTTAGCTTTAGTGGCCCCATTTTTAAAAATCCTTTATTAATTTTTCTTAACCATTTATATTATCTTCAGAAATTTTCTGTCAAATTTGACAGGTTTAATTATAATAAATGACATTTATGCAAGAAATGTGAAACTTGTATTTTTTGATGTCACATAGTACTTTATGAAATATTCTTGTAGATTTTCTGTGTTAATCCCTACCATCCTGTAACACAAGGGATCATCTCAGTTTTGAAAATGAAAGAGCTGAGGGAGTTTCAGTAGTATCCTGAGATCACATAGCCAGAAAATGGTCAGGACTTAACTCTGAGTCTTTTGAGTTTAAATATCGTGTTCTTTATACTATATCATGCTGTCTCTAGGCAAAATTCCTAATTTGTATAATTTTTATAATGTTATAAAGTTATAATTTTATGACTTTTATTACATGATCCTATTTGATTCTATAACAATGTGAAGTAAGTGTTCACTTTAAAATAATTTTATGAATAATCATTTTTGTAAAATGTGTTTTGGTTGCTTTGCTGTAATGAAGTAATTTTAAATGCTTAATAATAATGGCAGAATATATTGAGCTCTTATTTTATGCTAAGCCCTTTACATTCATTGTACCATTAAATCTTCACAAAAAGCCCACACAAATCCTATCATCATCACCATTTTCCACTGAGACCTACACAGTTCTTATAGCTAGATAGTGGTTCGAACCCAAATCTTTGTGACTCCAGAGCCAGTGCTCTTGACCACCAGACTATAATATAAATACAAGTGTACTTCAAAACGTTTGTGGAAAAAATAGAATTAAAAATAATACGAATCTTTCCATGAACTCCTTGAAGTACCCTTATGGGCACACCTCTGTTGGATTTCCCAGAACAGCCTGAAGTAGTTCTAATAGTTGCCTCATGGTGGAGTAGTGTCACTCAGGTGTTCTTTTTCTTGAGAAAAGTAAACAAATTCATGCTTTAAAAAGAAAAGCAAAAACCAAATTTCCTTCATATTGACAGGCATTAAACTGTTTGCTTTCCAAATATGCTGAGCAGAGTGATAACAACACTGTTTTTCCATAGTGAAACTTGTGATTACGTTTTACCATATAACATGCTCTAGCTACAGTTATTTAGGATATTTTTTGATCCCCTTTAGATCAGACCTGAAAGGCCACTGCTACATGGTTTGCTGTCTTTTTCTCTAAGATGCCAGTGCTTATGAAAGCTCGGAGCTCAGCCAGATAGGACTAATCTTGATATGGAACATTTTAAATAGGAAAGCAAAGAAATCAGTGAAGAAACTAGAGACTATTCCTTTTCCCTCAATGTTTTATTTTGAAAATTTTTAAACTTACAGAAAAGTTGAAAGACTAGTACACTGAGAATCATCAGTTGTTAGCATTTTGCAACACTTCCTTTATCTTATTTTCTCTTTATATGTGTATGCATATAGTGTGTGTATAGTTGTTTATAAAGTAAGTTTCAGACAAATATGTATGTGTAAAATTGTTTTTCTTATTAAACTTTTTATTTTGAGATAATTGTAGGTTCACATGGAGTTGTAAGAGAAATCCTACGTACCCTTTACCTGGTTTCCCCCAGTGGTACCAGCTTGTAAAACTATAATTCAGTATCACAAACAGGAATATTGATAATGATAGTCAAGATCCATCTCTATCATAAGGATCCCTCCTGTTGCCTTTTTATAGCCACATCCACTTCCCTCCTGCCCTAATCCCTTTCTAATCTCTATCACTAACATGTCCTCCATTTCTATAATTTTCTCATTTTAAATATGTTATATAGATGGAACAATACAGTATATAACTGTTTTAGTCAGTCCAGGCTCTTATAACAAAATACCATAGACTTGGTAGCTTAAACAACAGACATTTGTTTCTCACAGTTCTGGAGGCTAGGAATTCTGGGATCAAGGTGCCAGCAGATCCATTTCTTGGTGAGGGCTCTCTTCCTAGCTTGCAGAAGGCTACCTTCTTGCTGTATCCTCCCATGGCACAGAGAGAAAGTGCTGATATCTTTTCTTCTTTTGATAAGATCACTGATCCCATTAAGGGGGCTCCACCCTCCTGACCTTATCTAAACCTAGTTACCTCCCCAAAGCCCTACCTTCTAATACCATCATGTTGGGGACTAGGGCTTTAACAATTTGGGGAGGACAGAAATATTCAGTCCATAAAGTAACCTTTTGTGATTGGCTTTTTACTCAGCATAATTCTCTGGAGATTCATCCAAGTTGTTGCATAATCAATGGTTTGTTCCTTTTTATTGGTGAATTGTATTCCATGATATGAATATACCACAGTTTGTTTAATCATTCACCCATTGAAAGATATCTGAGTTGTTTCCAGTTTTTGGCTATTATAAATAAAGCTGCTATAAACATTCATGTATAGGTTTCTGTGGAAACATAAGTCTTCATTTCTCTGGGATAAAGGCCCAGGAGTACAGTCACCAAGTCATGTGGTAGTTGCATGCTTAGTTTTATTAGAAACTGACATTGTTTTCCAGAATGGCTGAAACATTTTATATCCCACCCAGCAATATGTGAGTGATCCAGTTTCTCTTCATCCTTGCCAGCATTTAGTGTTGTCACTATTTTTTATTATAGCCACTCTGATAAGTGTATAGTGATATCTCATGGTGGTTTTAATTTGCATTTCTCTAACAGCTAATGATATTAAACATTATTTCATGTTCTTATCATCTGTGTAGCCTCTTCAGTGAGATGTCTGTTCATGTTTTTTGCTTATTTTCTAATTGGATTTTTTGTTTTCCCTTTTTTTGGTTTTCTTTGAGAGTTCTTTATATATTTTAAATACTAGTTCTTTGTCAGATATGCAGTTTGCAGAAATCCTTTCCCAGACTATTGCTTGTCTTTTCATTCTCTAAACAGGGTCTTTTGCCAAACAAAAGTTTTTAAGTTTGATAAAGTTCAGTTGATCCTGAAGATTTCCTTCTATTTTTTTCTAAAAGACTTATAGCTTTATGCTTTACATATAAGTTCATGATCCATTTTGAGTTAATTTTTGTATAACATGTGAGACTTAGATCACTTAGATCAAGGCTCTTTTTTATTTTTATTTTTTGGCCTGTGGATTGCTCCAGAACATTATGTTGAAAAAACTGTTTTCTCTACTGAGTTGCTTTTGCACCTTTGTCGAAAATCAGTTGAGCATATTTGTGTGAGACTATTTCTGGGTTCTGTATTCTGTCCCATTGATCTATGTGTTTGTCCCTCCACTAATACCACATAGTCTTGATTACAATAGCTATATAATGTCTTCAATTGAATTTCCTTAATATTACAGGGCTTTTCAAATTTTCTGTTTCATTTGAATGAATTATGGTAGTTTCCGTTTTTTGAGGAAGTGGTTCATTTAATCTGATATATCAAATTTATGTGTATAGAGTTGGTTGTAGTATTCCCTTGCTATCCTTTTGATGTCTGCAGGATCTGTAGCAATATTTGTTGTTTTGTTTCTGTTATTGGTAATTTGTGTCTTCTCTCTCTTTTCCTTTGTCAGTCTTACTTGTCAAGTTCATTGATTATTTTCAAAGAACCAGCTCTTTGTTTCATTGGCTTTTTTCTGGTTTTTTTTTTGTTTCAGTTATATTGATTTCTGTTCTTACCTTTATCATTCCCTTCCTCATGCTTGCGTTGGGTTTATTTTGTTCCTTTTCTAGGTTCTTGAGGTAAGAGCTGAGATGACTTATTTGAGAATTTTCTCTTTTATAATATATGCATTTAGTGTTACAAATTTCCCTCTTAGCATTTCTTTATCTGTGTCCCATAAATTTTGATATATTGTATTTTCATTTTCATTTTGTTATATTTTTTTAATCTCCTTAAGAATTCCTCTTTGACTTATGGATCATTTAGAATTGTGTTGTTGAGTTTCCAAGTCTTTGGAGAGTTTTCTATTATCTTTCTGTTATTGATTTCCAGTTTGATTCCACTGTGGTCAGAAATTTCACTTTTAAATTTGTTAAGGTTTATTTTATGGCCCAAAATATGATCAATCTCGGTGTCTGTTCCATGAGCACTTGAACAGAATGTATATTCGGCTGTTGGGTGAGTGTTCTATAAATGTTGATTAGATCCCATTGGTTGATGGTATTGTTGAGTTCTACATTCTTGCTGATTTTCTGTCTAGTTGTTCTGTCAGTTGAGAGAAGAGCATAGAATTGTGGATTTTTCTATTTCTCATTTCAGTTCTATTTTTGCTTCACGTATTTTGCAGCTATATTGTTTGGTTTATACACATCTAGGACTGCTGTGTCTTCTTGGCAGACTGACTCATTTATCATATAATGTTCTCTGTCCCTGGTTATTTTCTTTGCTTTGAAATATTCTGATATTCATTTGATATTAATATAGCCACTTTTGCTTTCTTTTGATTAATTGTGTGTGATATAATTTTTTCTGTCCTCTTACTTTCAACTGGCCTATATCATTTGAAAGTGAGTTTCTGGTAAATAGCATAGTGTATTAGTTTTGTGTTGCTATAACAGAATATCTGAGACCGGGTAATTTATAAAGAACAGAGGTTTATTTGGCTTATGATTCTGGAACAGCTGCATCTGGAATGGGCCTCAGGCTGCTTCTACTCATGGTGGAAAGTGGCAGGCAGCAAGCAGATCACATGGCAAGAGGGAGCAAGAGAGAGATGGGGGAGATGCCAATGTCTTTTAAACAACCAGTTCTCATGGGAACTAATAGAGCAAGAACTCACTCAGGACACCTCCCCCCACCACCACCCCTGCCTAGGGAGAGCATTAATCCATTCATGGGATCCACCCCCCATGACTCAAACAGCTTCCAACACTGCCACATTGGGGATCAGATTTCCACATGAGTTTTGGTGGGGACAACACATCTAAACTCTATCACATAGATTTGGTTCATGGTTTTGTTTTTCATTTTTTTGGCAATTGGCTGGTACAGGGATTTGAACCGTTGATGTTGGTGTTATTAGCATCATGCTCTCCCAAGTGAGTTAGCCAGCCAGACCTTTTTAATTTAATTTAATTTTATGTTATCTTATGTTATTTTATTTTTATTTATTTTTGGAGGGCAGCTGGCTGGTACAGGGATCCAAACCCTTGACCTTGATGTTAAAACACCACACTGTAACCAACTGAAATAACCAGCCAGACTGGTTCATGTTTTTTAATCTACTCTGCCAGTCTCTGTCTTTTCATTGCTGTATTTAAGCCATTTACATTTAATGTAATTATGGATATGTTAGTGCTTAATTTCTGTTTTCTTCTTTATTTTTGTTTTCTTTTTCCTGTCATCCTGTGGGTTACTTCAACATTTTTTTTAGAGTTCCATTTCAATTTACCTATAGTATTTTTGAGTATATATTTTTGTATATCTTTTTGAATGGTAGCTCTAGGTATCACATTATACATATTTAACTTACCATAATCTGTTATCATCTTTCTCTCAGTTCAAATAAAATGTAGACTCCTTACCACCTTATACTCCTTTTTCCCTTCTTTTTGAATGGTAGCTCTAGGTATCACATTATACATATTTAACTTACCATAATCTGTTGTCATCTTTCTCTCAGTTCAAATAAAATGTAGACTCCTTACCACCTTATACTCCTTTTTCCCTCCCCTATTTATAATTGTCTTAAATATTTCCTCTACAGGTATTTAGAATGACATCAGACAGTATTATAATAATAAGCTTCAACCATCAAACCTAATTTAGAACACTCAAAAGGAAAAGGAAAGCCTGTTATATATACCTATATTTTTGCTTGCCATATTCTTTTTTCTTTTTGGATGACACAAGATTCCTTCTTTCTATTGTTTCTTTTTTGTTTAGAGAACTTCCTTTGGCCATTCCTGTAGGGTACATCTGCTGGCAACAAATTCTTAGTCTTTTGTCTGAGACTGTCTTTATTTTCCCTTCATTTCTAAAGGATATTCTTGTTGACTACAGGATTCTGGGATGACTGCTCTTTTCTTTCAGCACCTGAGAAATGTTCCATTTTTTTTTCTGGCCTCTTTGGTTTCTGATGAGAAAGCCACTTTCTCGTTACAGATGAGAAATCCATTGCCTCATTACCGCCAAGTGGAGGTGGATATCCAGAATTCCGTGTGGTCTCTACTGACATTATTGTATGAGGATAGGGGAGGGGTTCATTATTATTTAGTGGGAACTAAAGTTATGGCTTCCTACTTGCCTTCTCTGAAGCCACACTGAAGGATTGGAATATCTTAAAGTGTTCTAGGCTCCCCACTCAGTGTGGGTATGTGTGGGTCAGGTTTTTTGTGTAGTGTTTGGCTAGAATATAAGAGTTGTTGTCTAAAAGTTTTCCATCTTCTTAAGGTGCTTCTTTTCTGGCCTCTTGCTAGAGAGAGTAAGATCTAATTGAAGTTTTTTTGTTTTTGTTTTTGTTTTGTCTGCATCCATTGGCATTTCTAGTTGCCAGCTTTTTCAGCTCCAATTCTGGGATATATGAAACACAAAGATTACTCAGGGAAGTTACCACTGTGTCATTCCTTAGGTCTCAAGGTCCTCAGCTTGTCTGCCTTCGTCTCTCCACTGTTCAGAGTGTTTTTATGCTTGTTTTATATAATGTCCAGTGTTATTAGTTGTACTTAGTGGGAAGAATAGGAGACAGTATGTCCTCTCCATCTTCCCAGAAAAAGAAGTACCTGTACAATTGTTTTTAAAGTAAGTTACACACACATGATACTCTAAATACTTCAGCTGTATCTTGTAAGAACACAGACATCTTTCTACATAGCCATGATATCATATCCCACCCAAGAAACTGAACATTGACACAATATTATCTAATATAGGATTTCTATTCAGATTACTTCATTTGTCTCTGAAATGTTCTTTATTGCTGTTTTCTCCCTGTTCCAGAATTATGCATTGCGTTCGGTTGTTGTGTATCTTTTCATCTGTAATACAGTCTCCTGGCCTTTTTGTTTTTGTTCTGTTTTGTTTTGGTTTTGCCTTTCATAACATTGACCTTTTTTTTTTTTTTTAAGAGTCCAGGCAAGTACCTTGTAGAATAACCCACATTCTGGATTCATATGTTTTTCATGATTAGGTTCAGGTTAAGTATTTTGGCAACAGTACTATATAGTATAGTATGTTGTATATCTCTCATTGCATCAGTCAAGAAACATGTAATAATTTTAATCATTTAGTTAAGATGATGTCTACCAGATCTCTTCATTGCAAAGGTATCTTTTTCTTTTTTGTAATTAATAAGTAATCTGTGGGGTAAAAATCATTACTTTTAAAAGCCCTTGAAAACCACAAATTAAACATTAATGTTTTTAAAATAGTAGAAAAGTTAGCTGTTTTTTTTATAGTAGAATTTCAATTAATAAATGTAGATAGAATGATGGAAATACAAAATCACCATTAGGCAAACACCACAGTAATAGTTGTTACAGATAAGAATCATCAATGGATGCTAAAATTAGTAGGCAAAAGTATGAGGAGAAAAGATATTTACATGATTTCAAAATACTCTCCCCCCACACACAAGATGCTTACTAATTACACATGAAATAATAGTAACTTCTCAGTGGAGAAGCCTGGCAGACACCCACCTTACCAACTGATCAGAATTAACATCACCAGGGGCCGGCCCGGTGGTGCACTGCTACAGTGCGCCGCTTGGGAGTGCGGTGGCGCTCCCTCCGAGGGTTCAGATCCCACGTACAGACTGGGTCCCGCTCACTGGCTGAGCGAGGTGCGGGAGCAACACCAAGGGTTGCGATCCCGTTGCCAGTCCCGGTCCGGTATGGGCGTGACACTGAGGGTTGCGATCCGTTGCCGGACACGAAAAAAGACAAAAAGGGAAAAAAAAAAAAAAAAAAGAATTAACATCACCAGTAATAAGACATATTGCATTATCACCTTTATGGTATTCTTGCGAAAAGTGCATATCCTCATTTCAATCTTGAGTAAACATCAGACATAGCCAAGTTGAGGGACATTCTACAACATAACTAACTAATACTCTTCAAGACTGTCATGGTCATGAATAACAAAGACCTCAGGTCATGAATAACAAAGAGCTATTAGGGTTGGAGGAGACATGGCCACTAAATGCAATACAGAATACTGGATTGGATTCTGGACCAGAAAAAACCCTAGTGGGACAACTGGCAAAATTTGAACAAAATCTGTAGATTAGTTAATAGTGTTGACTCAATTTTAATTTCCTGATTTGATGATTATGCTATGGTTATATAAGAGGGTAACATTAGTGGAAGCAACTTGAAGAATGTATGGAGACTCTACTATTTTTGCAACTTTTCTCTAACTCTAAGATTATTTCAAAAGAAAAAGTTATTTTTTGTGGGTTTTCATTTTCAACATTCTATTCCGCAATGAAAATCACTAAGATAAAATAAATGCTTCCAATTCATTTTGCTTGGCTAACAGTCTTTTTAAGTGGGTAAAGTCCTAATTTGTATAAGAATGAAACACATTTAACAGAACATGTCCACATTCTTTCTGCATTGTTGCACACAGCTTAATGTCCTTCCCATTCTGAAGTCTGGATACAATTTTACACAGAGACCTGTGCTTCTCTCTTAAGGCTTTGTGATCTCACATATAATTCCTTTACTTACCAGACTATGAATTTTAGACATCTTCTAGAATACAGTTCATTCATTCAGCACATTTTATCGAGCACTTATTGTGTACCAGGCACTATCTGGGCACTGGAAATAAATGCATGAACAGAACAGTAAAACATGACCCCTCATGAAACTTAGATTCTATTGAAAGGCTGTAGATGACAAAATAAGCACATTTTTCAAGTATGTTTATAGTATTTTGTGGAGAAAAAAAAAAAAGCAGGAAAGGGTGAAAGCCAGGATGGGGGAGAGGAGGAACTTTCATTACTATCTCATCTAAAATAGCACTCACTATCATTCTCTGTCCCCTTTTTCTGCTTTATCTTTTGTCTTTTTCAGATATAATTATTTGATATTATGTATTATTTATAATCCTCCCCATTAAAATGTAAGCTCTGTGTGAGCAAGGGCTTTATTTGTTTTACTCATAACTGAAGAACGTTGCCTGACCTATTGCAGGGCCTCAATAAACATCCATTAAATGAATTCTCCCTCAACTATTCACTCAGATCTTGCATCTAGCATAGTTCCTTGCACTCAATGGGAGGCTGTAAAATTCTGTTGACTTCATTAATATTCAGACTCAGGTTATTTAAGAGTCCATTTGGTTGAATAGCTTGTGAGAGCTATTTATACTTTTCTGGGAGAGAATGGAATCCCCTTTGACCCTGAGAATGCTTCTTAGTTGCTTTTCACCTGTGGGAAATTTGCAAGGGAGTCATTCAATTATATTTCCATTTAAAATATGATACAAAATGCTTTTATTTTGAAAAGTGAAAAACATAAAAGGAAAAATATGTTGCCCTTTCAAGCTTTGGAACTTTCATAGCTGAATGTCTTAGATATACATTATCTTATCCCTAGATGAAAAATACCCTTATTCCGTTCTTATATTTTACTCTCTGACCTGTTGCAATTTTATATTATAAACATCTGTTTCTTTTCCTATAATCCTAATCATTTTTCATTTTTATATTTTGAACAGTGTTATTTACTTGTCTACTACACCGGCTGGCGGAATGTCAAATCTTTTTTGACTTTTGGCTTAATTTGTCTATGCAACATGTATCTCTATGAACTGCGCAACCTCTGGCAGCTTTTCTTTCATGTGACTGTGGGAGCATTTGTTACACTACAGATCTGGCTAAGGCAAGCCCAGGGCAAGGCGCCTGATTATGATGTCTGACACCATCCTTCAGACATATTGTTTTGCTTCAGGGGGAAAAGGAGAGAACATATCTTAACTGCCACTGTGATGAAGAAACTATTCACCACAAATGAGAAGCTCTGCTTCCTTTCTCTCCATATTTCCTTTTTAAAAATCCACACGGCATGCCTATGGGCATGTAAGACCTGCTAGGAAAACTCCTCTCAGAAGAATGTTGGCCATGAGATTACTATTCAGAGAAGGGCCATAACAGTGGAAGAACAGTCAGATGCCACTGGAAGACCTGGCCAGCAGTCCTGAATCCCTGCTGAAGAGTTTGATCAAAAATAGATGTGGTACTTGCTATGAGGACCAAGCAGGAACTCACAACCTGAGTTTGCCTTTGTGAGGCATTAGTATAGACCAAATAAAAAGATGCTGCAGAAATTGGAAAGTTTATGTTTTAAACAAATGACTGTGCCAAATGTCAGATTATTTGCACATTTATGGTACCTAAAGTTTATGAAGTCCAGGAAGGTGTGGAATTGGTTCTTTCACTTGTATATTTTTGCTAGAATCTTAACTCCAGAAATCACCTGATGTGTAGCAGAAGGCTATGGTAAGCTCATGTCTGGAACACCACAAATATTGGAAATACAGTGATGTATGTTTCCTTTCTAGACCGCATTTGTCATTTCTTTTGAAATCACTTTTTAAAAATATGATTTGTTATACTACAGCCATTGTTTCCCAAAGTTTAATCACTTGTGTACTGCATACACTATTATTTTTTTAATATTTATCTTTTAAATTTTAAAGTATTTTAAAAAGAAATGAATCTCCCTCCAAGTGGAAAACCAGTATCAGTTTGCCATAGGTAAAAGGAAACCACAAAATCAGCAAAATTAACACATAGAATGTTACTAAGTTTTAGTTAACACTAATGCCTGCCAAGGCTCTGAATCTAAGAGACCTGCTTGTTCTTTGTGACGGTGAGAGAGATGTTATCCAGCACCAGAATGAGGCTCCGTCTGTGGAATAATCAGAGGATAAAAGAAAAATGTGAAGGGAATGACATTCTCACTGTGATTCAGTGTTATGTAATTCTGTGTTGCACACCACCTAAAATCTGTGTGCCACCAGTGTCATGGGTCCTGTGCTATGGAAACACTGGACTGTACTAAGAGAATCAGAAGGTGACTTTCCTAGCAACTCTTATTATTTTATGGCTTTGAGAAGTTAAGCACCTAGTATCTGAGAAAACTTACTTGCTTTTTGATACCAGTATAAAGATTGTTCAAGCAGTTATGAATCAATAATATAGGAAGCACAGTTTGATTCTATTAGCAAAATCTACTACTCTCCTGGTTTTGGAAGTCATAATCATGAGTAATTTTCCTTTGTTTTTTAAATAAAAATTCCAAACAAGGAATTCATAGGCTACTGAAATTTGATATCACCCAGAAAAACAGTGGACCCCATTACATTGTAATTCATGTTACTGGACATATTTATTAGGTAGAAGAAATAGTCTAGAGGATAAAATCATTGAACTGCCTTGTTTTCCTGAACCCCAGTATATGTGAGGGTATGTCTAGAACTATTCAATCTTGCTTAACTGGAAACTTTGTCTGCACTATCCTTTTTAGAAGAATGAGGTAAAAGGAAGACAATAAGTTTATGATATCAGGGATTTATCTAAAACAAGAAACTCTAATTTACTCCAGTTTTCTGCCTCTAACAGGATGCACAGAAATTATGTGTATTCTGAGAGATACCCCAAACTATCATGTGATTCTAAATCATCAAAACAACGTTGAATTATGTTTAGTGTTTTGTATTTACTGAGCCAGGAAAGTGAAGTGGTTCAGTTTAGAAAGGTTTTCTAGACTAATGGTTAAAACAAAGAGTTTTCTTGTAAATTGTCAATTAACCAGGAAGTTGGAGCATTCTGGTTAATTGTGATTTTGCTATGTGTTAATATTTCATAGCTCTCTTACCAGTTTGGTTCAGGAGCTACCTCTTTATCATTGAATTAATGAGTTATAATGTTTGATATTTGGATCCATTGAGCAAGAACACTTGAAAACTCCTCACCAGCTATTTTTAAAGGCTTAATTTGTTTTTTGTTTTGTTTTTTTCACTAGCTATTTTGGATAAGAGGATGTTTACGTCTTAATGTAAAAAGTGAAGACAGGTATAAATAATGTTTTATGTACAGAAATGCTTTCTTTCATTATTTGGTGCCTGCAACTCTGAGTGTCATGTAGCTTCCTTACCTGTATCATGTTATTATCAAAGAAACTATAAATTTGGTAAGAGAAATTTTGGCCATGCGTGTAAAGAAGTCCTTAGGTTCTTGAAAAAGAATCACTTAGACTTCTAAGGCATGTGACATTAATATCTTACGGTTATATCGCATTTTTACTTTTAAAAGCAAGTATGAGTTTATCACATAGTAAGAATTGTAGTGTAGGGGAAGTAGTAGCTGCTCTCATGTTAAGGGGGAAGAGAGAAAGGTGATCAGATGTTAATGACTTATAGATCACATAGTTAAGCACACACATCTCTAATCTCCTAGCTCGGGGCTGTTTTTTGCTAGCGTGGAACTAATGAAGGTGACAGTGTTAGTCGGGGTTCTTTAGAGAGACAGAACCAGAAGGATACATATATAGATACATGAGAGGGGATTTATTAGGGGAATCAGCTCATTTGTTTATGGAGGCAGAGCAGTCCAACTGCTGGCCATCTGGCAAGCTGGAGACCCCGAGATACAGGAAGCACAGCTCAGTCCAAGTCCAAAGGCCTGAAAATGCAGAGGTTGCTGGTGTAAGTCCTGGAGTCCAGAGACTGGAGAGCCTGGAATTCTGATGTTCAAGGAGAAGAAGAGTGTATCCCAGCTCCAGGAGACAGACAGACCAGTTCACCTTTCCTGTGTTTTTGGTCCATCCAGGCCCCCAGCCAGTTGGATGGTGCCCACCCACAATCGACAGCCGATCTTCCCTATTTAGTCCACTCAGACTTGCAGTCTCTTCTGGAAACACCCTCACAGACACACTCAACAATAATGCTTTACCAATTCTCTAGGTATCCTTAATACAGTCAGGTCAACACCTAAAATTAACCATCACCGTGACCAGGATTATATTTAGAGAATATGTCTGTTCTCGATAAAATCAAAGAATTGAAGGCTTCTAAAATCAGTGAGTCCAGGCCTGCTACTGGTGTATTCTATCTTAATACATATATTTTATCTTAATTTAGGTAACTCTGAAATACTGCTCTTTGATTAAAGTGAACCATGAGAGCAAAGATGCCCTCTTTTATATACTAAAACTAATAGCAATATTCTCTTCCTTTTTTGGTCTGTATTTGAAATGTATTTATACCCGGCCTCTTTCCCAAAAGAATTTGAAGCAGCATATCAAGAAAAGACATATACAATGATGTTAATAGAATATGAACAGGTAAGGAGAGAAAAACAAGATCAATGGAAATGGAAAGAAGGATTATTATTATTATTATTTTCCTTTTTGTCTTTTTTACTGACCAGTAACGGGATCGCAACGCTCGGTGTCGCGCCCGTACTGGGGACCGGCAACGGGATCGCAACGTATTAAATGTGGTCTTTTTCACAGTGGAATGTAGTGTGGAGAATTGCATGGCTCCGTTTCTGTTAGGCCACGTCTGGAATCCCATTATACTCCTGCTTTGTCAAGGCTCCATAGAGACCAGCAATTTGTTATATGAGATTTAACCTCCATATCACAAAAGAGGTGACTTCTCCGTGCTTCTAAGGTTAGCTGCCCTCCATAAAAGGCAGTTGCTTGGCCTTTGCTCCAAAAGGTTTGCTAAGTAACCCACGGATGCATGCTGAACTTTTGGATTTCCAAGCAGGCACAGCACTGTGTGTGTGTACGTGTACTTTTCTTCTTGTTACTATTTTAATAGACTTTTGGTTCACTTTAGGAGTTAGAGCTACCTTGGAGTGTGTGGTAAAAGAACAAATGGATTATTTCAAAAGCAGCCACTACTCAGACCAAATTGAACATTTAGCCTTTACCACAAATTATAGGTCACTCTTCAGGGCTGCATTCTCTGTTTATGGTCAAGTCTTCTTTGTATTTCTCTGCTTTATTATCTCTAAGAAAATGAAGTCTTTCTATCTAAAAATGTTGTAAAATAAAACCTGGTTTTTGGTTTAAATTGGCTTTAGTAATATCCTTGCTAAAAGTTAATTAAAAAAATCCCTCCAGGGCTGGCCCGTGGCTCACTTGGGAGAGTGTGGTGCTGATAACACCAAGGCCACAGGTTTGGATCCCTATATAGGGATGGCCGGCTTGCTCACTTGGGAGAGCGTGGTGCTGACAACACCAAATCAAGGGTTAAGATCCCCTTACTGGTCATCCTTTAGGAAAAAAATATATATCCCTCCAACTCCATGGATTATGAATGAGTTTGAATATAAGAGCCAAATCAGCTGAGAATGTAGATATTTTAGCATTCATTAGGTTAGAGGAGTGTAGTCATCTTCATCAGTGTTCTGGGGCTGCTGTTGAATGCTGGCAGATTGCAACCTGTTTAACCAAGTATTGAGTTTTTTAAGAGAAGCATTATTTGTGGCTGCCACTCTTGCAATGTCTTTTTCTTGAGTGGCCAAGCTTTCTAGATTACTTTATTTAGCAGATGAAATCACAATAAACATCGAAACGCTGTGTGGTTGGAAGCCATGTAGTTTGCTTGTTAACAGTGGGTGGCATTGACCTGTGGGCACACAAGTTTCTTCTGCATTAGCAGTGCTAGTGTGTAATCAGCTCTCTCAGCACAATTGGGGGCTGTAGGAAACTCAGGGAAAGAACAGGCTTAGTCTCAAAGAGTTCCTGAAATCAGTACCCTAGCCTTATGAATTGCTCCGTATGTTTCCTTGGCAACAAACAGTATTTTCAGCCCAGCGTCACCCACGGTTCACATTTGCCCTTTTTTCCTGCATCTCACAGCACAGCAAGCAATGCAAGTGGCACCCAGCAGAAAGCACGTTCAGGCTCAATCTGACAGCAGGAAATAGGACTCATACATTCCATTCCCTATTTGGTTCTGGTGTCCCTTCCCCAGCTCTGCCATGGTCACTTGCCTACTTTGTGTGAATGCTTTTCTTTGAGGCTGGGTTGCAAAGGACCATGCCTAAAGGTGAATAAACTATTTTGCCCTTGCACTTTGAATTCCTCTGGATCCTGGGGCTAATGATAAGAGTGCTTATTAGGGCCTTTTGAGGGCCATTGCTAGGTCCTCCCACATAGTTAATCCTTATGGCAGCCCGGGATGGAGGATGGGGCATTATCTTATCTTCACTTGAGGAAACTAAGACTTGGGACGAGAACTTGTCCTTTGTAGGGTATCACACTAGTAAGTAGTGGGTGTGGATTTCAAACCCGAGATTCAAGTTTAAATGATTTAAAGGTTGGTGCTCATTTTTCTGTCACAGTCCCTCTCAACGTTCTTAGAGAGCGTGTGTGTTACTGACAACAGCTGGGCTCTACTGTTACAGCAGCAGTGAGGACAGATGAAGCAGTCATGGGGGGGAAATGACAATGTATACTGGGTGACAGGCACTATAAGAACACATGAACACATTTGCATGTTATGATTCTGCCTTGGATCCTCAGTTTGTGGCAGCTTTCAGAGGCTTCCGTTTCAGATTTGTTTGTATGTGTTGTTGTGGTTGAGTGTGTCTGATAGAGGATTTTGTTTCCATAAGTAAGAATTCTTAAACTAAAAACAAGTATCTGTTAAAGCCTGAAAATCCATTTTCCACAAGTGCCTTGGGACATGGAGAATTTTCCCAATTTTGTAATTTTATAACTTATATGAAGTGAATGTGCTATCCCTGAATTAGCACATTTATTTTGTATTAAATGTGGTCTTTTTCACAGTGGAATGTAGTGTGGAGAATTGCATGGCTCCGTTTCTGTTAGGCCACGTCTGGAATCCCATTATACTCCTGCTTTGTCAAGGCTCCATAGAGACCAGCAATTTGTTATATGAGATTTAACCTCCATATCACAAGAGGTGACTTCTCCGTGCTTCTAAGGTTAGCTGCCCTCCATAAAAGGCAGTTGCTTGGCCTTTGCTCCAAAAGGTTTGCTAAGTAACCCACGGATGCATGCTGAACTTTTGGATTTCCAAGCAGGCACAGCACTGTGTGTGTGTGTGTGTGTGTGTGTACGTGTACGTGTACGTGTACTTTTCTTCTTGTTACTATTTTAATAGACTTTTGGTTCACTTTAGGAGTTAGAGCTACCTTGGAGTGTGTGGTAAAAGAACAAATGGATTATTTCAAAAGCAGCCACTACTCAGACCAAATTGAACATTTAGCCTTTACCACAAATTATAGGTCACTCTTCAGGGCTGCATTCTCTGTTTATGGTCAAGTCTTCTTTGTATTTCTCTGCTTTATTATCTCTAAGAAAATGAAGTCTTTCTATCTAAAAATGTTGTAAAATAAAACCTGGTTTTTGGTTTAAATTGGCTTTAGTAATATCCTTGCTAAAAGTTAATTAAAAAAATCCCTCCAGGGCTGGCCCGTGGCTCACTTGGGAGAGTGTGGTGCTGATAACACCAAGGCCACAGGTTTGGATCCCTATATAGGGATGGCCGGCTTGCTCACTTGGGAGAGCGTGGTGCTGACAACACCAA
>NW_007726712.1:35391-57839 GCF_000696425.1 Galeopterus variegatus
GGGGCATTATCTTATCTTCACTTGAGGAAACTAAGACTTGGGACGAGAACTTGTCCTTTGTAGGGTATCACACTAGTAAGTAGTGGGTGTGGATTTCAAACCCGAGATTCAAGTTTAAATGATTTAAAGGTTGGTGCTCATTTTTCTGTCACAGTCCCTCTCAACGTTCTTAGAGAGCGTGTGTGTTACTGACAACAGCTGGGCTCTACTGTTACAGCAGCAGTGAGGACAGATGAAGCAGTCATGGGGGGGAAATGACAATGTATACTGGGTGACAGGCACTATGTATGCTAAGCACGTCGTCCTCACAAAAAGCATTTATGAAGATTTTCTGTCTTAGAAATGAGACACCTGAGGCCTAAAGAAGCTAAGCAACTTGACCACAATCATAATCTAACCCACTGCTAGCACCAGGATTTCAATCCAGATCTATCTTACTCACATCTCATGCTCTTCACCACCATGTAATTTTAAGCTAGAGGATATGGGGATTTGTAGAAATATATAAGGAATATATATACAGGTAATATATGATACTTTTTTAATAAAAGAGATCAGGTCAATGCTAGCTTCTGCAGTGTCGATGTCCTAGACTAAATAAAATAGTTTCCTAAAATTCCTACATTTATAATAGTGACATAGGACACATGGCTGCAAGAGGTATGGTGGACTTTAAGGGCACTTTAGATATTAGGGCAAGAAGGTACATTCTAATGTTTGTAGTAAAACTAACGAGTTAATGATTCTTGATACAGAATGTTAAAGCTTCATTGGTGATTCATGTGTTACATTTACATTTCCTAGCAGAATGCCAGAATAGATTAATTTTTTGACTTGAAGTAATTTCATGGGGATTCTGCTTTAAGCAGTCCCTATATCTGAAAATACCCAAAAGTAGAAGGTAACTTTTTGAGGTATTGAATAGTGATTAAGAGTTTGGAGCCAGACTCGGTGGCTCTCCTTTCTACTAGCACTGTGACCTCAGCAAATCACTTACCCTACAGTTTACTCGTATGTAAAGTTTCCTCGTATGTAAAGTGGGGATAATGATAGTACCTTTCGCAGAGCATTGTTGTGAGGATTAAATGAGTCAATAAATGTAAAGCACTTAGAGCCTGGCACAGCAATTGCTGGGGAAAGCATTTGCCACAACATTGTGGTCTTTGTTGTTGCTGTTACTATTATTTTAAAGATAATAAGAGTCTTTTAAATTACAGATGCTTTCAAATGTGATAAATCATTGCACAAAGCTTTTCAGAAACCACTACTTAAGTGAGGATCCTGTTGAAATATCTAGCAGGCAGTTCCCCTACCCTGGCAGGTGCTTCCAGGCAGGGCACTGGGGACCCATCAAAGAGAGAAGGAAGGATTCGAGGGGCTCACGCTTGCCCAGTGCTGCTATCTACCAGGTGCTTTACGTGCAGAATGTCCTGTACCTGAACAAAATCCTTCTGAGGCAAGTAACAGGGCAAAGTTGTCCAGTGTCACACACCTGGAAGAGGGAGGCTGTGCTCTCCAGTATCCCCCCAGTCCCCGGGGCATGGGAGTGCTGGCGAATGGGGGAGGTGCCTCTGGGAACCAAGCCCTATCCAGTGTGGCACTAGCATTTTGGCCCCAACACACCTGACTTGGAACATTCTAATCTGATCTCCCAGGCCAGCACTCTGTAAGGCCCTGGTGAGTGTGTATGTGCATTGATGGAAAGTCAAGGGGTGGGGGCAGGCAGCCAACAGCCCCTACCCACAACATTGTACAGGTACTGGGAATGTGAGAGCTGAAAGGCACTCTTAAAAAGTGTAAATGCAACATGGTTTTAAAAAGATTATTCTGAAGCAAAATGCACCCTTCCAAAAAAACTCCCATGTGAGCCAAGAGCAGCATGCCACTATGGCTAATAGACAAAGTGGGGAAGCAAATTTTTTAAACTGGAAAACTAGTTTATGTGAGGCTAGTCAGAGATGCTGACAAGCCCATCCAGGAAGGTCTAATTTAGAAATTGGCCAGGGGAAGAAACAGTGATGAGACGCCCTAATGGATTCCAGTGAGAATTCTTTAAATTAATGGGCCTAATAGACCAGCAATATGAAAGGAGCCCTGGGGATGGATATGTTCTCACCAAGTGTGGGGCGGCTCAGCTCTGCTCACTAGAAACCTGGGCAGGTGAGGTTTGGGGCCTGGGAATCCAGGGGAGACAGGATGCCTGCACTTGACCCTCAACCCTTCCCTTCTCTTTACCACCTTTCTCCCCCTTCCTTGTCTTTCTGGACCCTCTGCTTGCTCTGTGAACCTACATAGATTTCCAACCTCCCTCCCACTCCGGGGAGCAGGGCCATGCTGCTGTCATGCACAGCTGCTGCTGGTTTGGTGTCTGTTTTCAACTCGGTTAGAAGGTGATCTTCCCACAGATCCCCCTTGGCACAATGCTTTTTCCTCATTTGTCTCTGTGCCTTCGGCTCTAAAATCTTAAAGTCTTGATTAGATTGTGTTTACATTTGTGCCATACACATGGTCTGGTACTTGAAGATTGGATAAAGAGTTACACAAATATTTAGAACCAGGGGCCGGCCCGATGGCGCACTGCTACAGTGTGCCGCTTGAGAGTGTGGTGGCGCTCCCGCCGAGGGTTCGGATCCCACATACAGACTGGTTCCGGCTCACTGGCTGAGCGAGGTGTGGGAGCAACACCGAGGGTTGCGATCCCGTTGCCGGTCCCGGTCCGGTACAGGCACAACACTGAGGGTTGCGATCCGTTGCCGGACACGAAAAAAGACAAAAAAAAGGAAAAAAAAATAATAAAATAAATAAATAAATAAATATTTAGAACCAGAGAATGTCAGCCATTCCAATGCCCTCATTTGGCTTCTTGTGTCTGTCTTGTGAAGCAGTGAGCCCTGCAGGTGGGAAGGAAAGGTAGGCAAGGGGAAAGCAATTTTCCCTCCCGAGACAGGAGAAAAACCACCAAGAGGCTTTTTTGAAAATCTGGGAGAATAAGAAAGGTATACTTTAGTGATTGGATCTCATGTCATCTATTGCTAACCTTGAGGAGTGGCGAGCCCTCTGTTCCTGCCAAACTCACCAGTGCCAGACGGAATGGCGCACTGGACAGAAGTGCCTGTGGGCTAGTGGCACAGCTGCTTGTCTCTGAGTGTCTGAGCAGCCTTGGGGGGTGCACCAGTCCTTTCTGAGCTGCCTGTCAGGCCTGGGGGAGGCACACTTGAGAAAATGTGTGTGGAAGCTCTGCATGCACTCTCAAGTTCATCCCGATGGGGGGGGTGGGGAGTGTGGGGGGTGGCATCTGTGGTCTGCTTTGCCCTCCTCCCCACCCCTCACACCCATGAATAACACCTGCTCTTCCAACTCTCCTCCTGCTACTTGCGCTTATTGATGGGGGACATTGTGGTTGAGCGGCCAGGGCCAGGTGGCCCAGCCTTGACAGTTGTCTTCCTTCTGCAGGGAGCTGTAAGGTATTTTTCTTCAGCATGGAGTTTTGATTTAGACAAATTCAAAAGCTGCGGATTTTCAGAGCATGTTTGTCCCTGCCTGATACAGATTGAATTTTGTCCCCAAAGTTTTATGTGTTAGAAGCTTAATCCCCACTGACAGTGTTAAAAGGGTGGGAAATCCTATTATGGTAATTGAAAGGTGGGGCTTTGAAGAGGTGATCAGTTTGTGAAGACCATGCCCTAGTGAATGGATTAATTGCTTGATGATTTAATGGTGGTCATGGCTTGGTTCTGAGGGCTTTAAAAGAATTGAGGAGTGAGCTCTCTCTCTGCTTGGCCATCTGCCATGTGACACCCTGCATTGCTGTCACCACCTACCAAAGAAGGCCCTCACCAGGTGTTCCCTGGACTGCGGACTTCCTAGTCTCTGAAACTGTAAGCAATAAATATTCCATTTCTTGATAAATTACCCAGTTCCAGGCATGTTGTTCTAAGCAACAGAAACAGACTAATACACTGCCATTGCAGCTCTCTTGTTCAGGGGCAGTGAGAATCTGCTCAGCACCACTTTGAGCATTGTGCCTCCTAATGCCCGAGAATGTTGTCCTGCCCTGCAGAGACATGGGCTCAGCCTCTTTTTACAGGCTCTGCTGATCAGCAACTGATGGCCATTGCTGCATTATGGAAAACACCCGTTTCATCTTGTAAACACTACAGTTCTGGGCATCATTTAACTATATGCGACGTAGGTGTTTTTGCTTTTGTAAAAGTCCCGTAAATGTATTTGTCACTTTGAAAGTCTTAAAGTAGCACTGCTTCCTGGTGACTAGCTTCAGCGTCTCCACTGCACCAAGATTCAGTGCACCTTCCCACCATCTTGTTGGTAACATCCCACTGCAATCAAAGCATCACCAAGCTGGCACAAGTCTGGTCTTGGTTTTAGTGGGGTTTGCTGTCAGCAGACATAGAAGGGGTATTCAAAACTCACCCCACATATCAATGGCATCTTTTCAGGTAAGTTTTGCCAATAAGCATTCTAGGTATGAATATGCTTTTGGAAAAAAGTAGAACTTCATGAGGAGAAACATACATTCTCTAGGGTTAGCTTAATGGAGATGGGCATGGGAAGGGCTTGTGAAGATTTTGAGTTGCATTCCTTTGGTGTCCTGGTGTGCACTGAGTGTGTGCGCATGCGTGTGCTTTCAGGGAGCCTGTCTGAGGGCCCAGTCTCTACTAGTCACAGCTGGGTAGGGATTCCTTGGGAGCTGAGGTTCCCACTTAGGCCAGTTGGCCCCTAAAGCTTGAGCTTCCTTAATTTGGTCTCCTTTTCTAATTAATCTACCCCACCTGAAATTTTCTCAGGGTTAAACTCCTACCTCTATACAATTACATCTTTCACATGCACACTTGAAGTCCTAATGACGTCCATCTTCTTTA
This sequence comes from Galeopterus variegatus, assembly GCF_000696425.1. NCBI lineage: Eukaryota > Metazoa > Chordata > Mammalia > Dermoptera > Cynocephalidae > Galeopterus > Galeopterus variegatus. The sequence goes on from NW_007726712.1 coordinate 40,272, forward strand.
GCAGGAGGGCTGCCATGCCTAGGACTGTTACAACTATTTCCCCATGTGGCCGTAGTTGCAATGGCCAATGAAATCTTTTTTGCTGGTTCCTTCATTTACACCAGTGTTAAACTTAATTTGACTAAGCTCTTCTGGGTTTATTTCCTGAACCCAAATATAACCCCACACTTGATGGGTGCAGCAGACAGGAACTTCTGAATAGGGCCCCCTGCCTCCCTTACTACCTTTCCCTTCTTCTCAGGGGGAAGAGACCTGGGGCCTGCATGAAGTTACCTGTGGGGGTTTGACAGCAGACAGGCCTGCCCTGAAACTCATCTCTGTACATTACCAGCTGTGTGGCCTTAGGCAAATAGCTCAACCTCTCTGTGTCTTTTCATCAGTGAAACGAGGTGGCCAGGAGGATTAAACGAGGTAGTTTGAATGGTGCCTATCCCAGGGTGGCACACAGAGAGGACCATCAATATTAGCTATGCAGGTCACATCGGTTCGCCTCTGGCCTCAGCTTATCCCCTTCCCTTGGATCTGTGTTTTGCTCCTGTTTTCACATTTCTTTGCCTTGGCATATAAACATGTTTGGCTCACCTGTTTAAAATGTCCTTCCCTTGATCCTGGGCCTTTTCTGGTTCCATCCTCCCTTTCATATCCCCTTCCTGGTCCCTACCCTTCATCTCTGCATTTCTCAGCCTCCTGCACTCTGGTAGCTGCCCCTCGGTCCAATGAACTGACTCTACTAAGGTCACCCTTATTCTCCCGACTGCCCTCCACAAGGATTGCAGGCTTCAGACAACATTGTCTCTACAGCAGTGTGCTGCCCGCTCACGGTTCCCCGCCCTCTGCGGCTCCCCTCCCCAGCACCCTGCCAGTGGCCAAGTGTGCAGTTCTTCCAACCACGACCAGACCCCCGGCCCAAGCCGCAAATCAGACCAGGACACATTACCAGTGAAAGTGTTTAATAGTTAAATTATTTAAATAGACTTTTCAATTTCCATGGGAAATCATAATCTTATCTGTTTTTGCAAGAGCAGGAATAAAAAGAGTGCACACCCCTTAGAGGGAACAAAGAGCTAGCACTGCACGCTGTCACCAGTCACTGCTGAGGTGGGGAGGAGGCCCCCCTGAGGCTGGGGAGGCCCTGACCAACAGGGGGGACGTGGGATGAGCTCAGAACACACACTTCACTCAGGTTGGAGGCAAAACGAAAACCCAACAGCACTGGCAGGCGATATGGAGGAGCAGGGGCTATGAGAACACACCATGGGCGAAAGCCAGCTCCCTGCCGCAGAGGGCAGGAGGGCCGTGCAGGACTCACAGGATGGAGCAGCAAGAGCCTGGACAGACTCAGGCTTGGCAGTTTCAGGCCCACACTTTGCTTCTCAGAACTGTGTTCAACTGGGGTGGGAGTCGGTGTGTGGGGAGAGGATGATGGTGCTAGTGTCCAGTGAGAGGTGGTACAGTGGACATTGAAGCGACACTTCAGCAGCTGCCATACAGCTGCCATCTCACCACCTCCAAGCTTGTGCTGAAGGCAAGAATTCTGCCCTGAGAAGCAATGGAAGGATCTAGGCACAGGCCCTAAGGGGTCTGTTCAAATGTATCTCTGTGATAGTATTTCATGTTCCAAATGCCTCCCTCATAGGTTATAAAAAATAGAATTTTTTTCTCTGTATATTTAACTGCCCCCTCCCCTTAAAAACAAAAACCAGACAAAAATTCCTGCTAGCTTTTTCCGTGGACTCCAAAGCTGGGCTGTACCCATTCCTCTGTCTGGTTTGCAGGTGGAGGGCAAGTTCACCCCTCATTCCCCAAACCTGAAGCCTGTACATTGCATCCCCAGGTCTGAGGGACCTACAGGGAGCCACCCGCACCTCAGCCAACTGAGAAGGCCAGGCAGTGTAGGCTTCCTCACACCCCCAGCCTGGCGGAGCACCTGGGCCACCCCTGAACTCTGGGGAGTCCGCAGGAGCTGCCTCTGTGCCAGCAGCAAACGCCTGACATCTCAGGGAGTTGCGGGGGTGGACGGTGGCCACACTGCCTGCCACCTGTCAAGAGTGCGTCCCCTGATTCCAGCGCAGCCTGAGTTGGGAAAGAAGCTTTTTGTTTTCTCTTTATCATTCCATTTGCATCTTACTTAGGTAAAGAGGTGTGTTGCGTGTGTGCGCGCACGCGTGTGTTACAGGTGGGATAATGTGTCCGTGCACCTTTCTACTTCATCTGAACATATGGTATCAAAAAGACACAGCCACTGCTCTGGTTGTAACTGGGAAGTTCCAGCGCAGCCTGAGTTGGGAAAGAAGCTTTTTGTTTTCTCTTTATCATTTCATTTGCATCTTACTTAGGTAAAGAGGTGTGTTGCGTGTGTGCGCGCACGCGTGTGTTACAGGTGGGATAATGTGTCCGTGCACCTTCCTACTTCATCTGAACATATGGTATCAAAAAGACACAGCCACTGCTCTGGTTGTAACTGGGAAAACCAAAAACTGCCAAATCTGAAATGAGGGAAACGCGTCCTGCGTGAGAGCAGTTCCCCAGCATGAACACGCGTACACACACCAGTACATACACCGACACACGCACAGTGCAGATGAGAACAAACGCCCCGCTGTGCACAGCTGTGTTCTAATATAGAGAATTTACAAAATATAGAATTTGGTATATCTGATCTCCAAGGTCTTCAATAATACAAAATAAAAAATACAAAAGACAAGTTGGGTCCCCCGCCCGCCCGCCCTCCCCCGTGGCATTCTTGTTTGCNCTACTTCATCTGAACATATGGTATCAAAAAGACACAGCCACTGCTCTGGTTGTAACTGGGAAAACCAAAAACTGCCAAATCTGAAATGAGGGAAACGCGTCCTGCGTGAGAGCAGTTCCCCAGCATGAACACGCGTACACACACCAGTACATACACCGACACACGCACAGTGCAGATGAGAACAAACGCCCCGCTGTGCACAGCTGTGTTCTAATATAGAGAATTTACAAAATATAGAATTTGGTATATCTGATCTCCAAGGTCTTCAATAATACAAAATAAAAAATACAAAAGACAAGTTGGGTCCCCCGCCCGCCCGCCCTCCCCCGTGGCATTCTTGTTTGCTTGTGTCTCTTACACGCATACAACTAGCATAGTCTAAAGAAGGGCACAGAAAACTTGTTTTATTTAATAAATATTTCCTTTTTCTCAGAACCGCCACTCCTTGCTCGGCGTCCTCTTGCCTCCCCCTCGTAATTAGTTCTGTTTCCCTCACAGGGCACTGTCTATGTGTGCGGAGGTGTGGGCAGAGGACTGCAGTGAAGGCCACAGTCCCTCCAAAGCCAGCACTCCTGCCCGAAAGCCCCTCCACGGAGCAGGGCTCGTGGCCTCTGTCTGAAGTTTAAAGGCTCATACAGAAAAGCTGGCCCTCAGGGCCCCTAGCCTCCCCAGGCCACAGTCAAGCCGCCCACCCACTATCCGTGGCTGAGGCCTCTCCCTCGGCCCTGCCATTGTGCACTGGGCCGTGCCACACCAGCTGCTAAACACTCCAGCAGCTCCTTTCCACCCATGCAGCAGCACCTGTTAGAAGACTCAAGATTCCGGTCGAGTCGATTGGAGTCTTCTACAGAGGGGAACATCTTTGGTCAGCTTGGTGCTCGCAGGACACTGGCACTCGGGGCCTGGGACAGAGGCCGCTGCCCACCAGCAAAGGCAGAAGCTGCTTCTGGAGTCAAAGTGGAAAATCTCAGCAGCGCGGCCATGTGGGCTGGAGCACAGGCTTCCCACTGCCCACCCGGCACACAGAAGCCGTTTCCATTCCTCTGGAGGCCAGGCTGCCTGGCACCATTGGCTGGCAGCTGCTAACTGAGCGGGGGCCCTCCATTGAGGAAATAGGTCATCATCTCGCCTTTGCCCTTGACCTTGACCACTCCCCGGCACTCCAGCTGGTATGTGTTGGCGGCCAGCACCTGGTACATGTCTGTGGTGACCTGTGAAGAAGGATAAAGGACAGGCTGTCGATGACCTCAGCCACGAGCTGCTGTGGGGCCGAGCCACCTTTGATTGCTCAAAGCCTGCCGCTGCCCCCTACACAGGAGTGGGGCAGCCCCTCCACTGTGAGAGCCCTCTGGACTGGCAGCTGCTCGTCCCTGAAGTGCCCCTTAGGAAAGAGAATGACGACAGCTATCGTTCTCAGCACCTGCCCTTGCCAGGTACTGTGACGAGCACCTCACGTGTGCTACTTCAGTGCTCCTGAGTCCGGAATAAGTCCAGAAGCAGAGAGAAAAGTGCTTAGGGACTCGCACGGCAGTGACATTTCCGCAGTCGATATCCAAGTATGCAGCAAGTGCATTTTACAAAAGTGTCACTCCATGACAGATCAGAAAGGTTTCTAAAAACTGGTTGTTCACCAGACAGTTGAGAACCACGGCTTTTCTTATTTCATTTTTCCATGGGGTAAGCACTATTCTTATCCTCAGGGTCAGAAAATCCAACTCTGTTGCCGGAGGTAACACAATTAATAACTGGCAGAGCCTGGATTCAGTTCCCGATCTTGTTGCCTGTCTCTGCTTTAGCTTTTGGAATAAAAAGGAGAATGTACTGGTGGCTTCATTAATTACACTATGCTGGTGCCGGGCAAAGGAGAGAAGCAGGGGTGGCAGGTGCAGGGAGCAGCAGTGCAGCCACATGCCTCACCAGACGAACTCAGAGCCATCTCTGAGCCAGAGCCCACCACCCCAGCCACACTGCAACACAGCTGAGAGTGTCCTGCCCAGCCTGGCTGTCAGAGGGCAGGAGGTACCAGGTGGGCTGCTGAGAGGTGGCCCTGCTTTGTTATTAGCTGTAGATCCCATGTGGTGAAGCCCACGTGAAGATGAGGTGCTGGGCGATAGGGTGCCTGCAATAGAGTCCCTCACACCTGTCCCTGGATGGGTTAGAGCTGTGTAAAGATACACAGCTCTCCTCAGGACCCCAGTTCTCATCTGGCTGTCCCTTTTCCCCTTGTTACAGGGACAGAGGTGAGAAAAGGCCATTTGGTCATGCACCTCAGCCGGCATCCACAAGCCGGCCCGGCCGGGTAATCAGGCCGTGGCTATGCGTGGGGCTGCCCCTTTGTTTAGAGGCCTCACAGGGGAGAGGAGTTAGGGCACAGTTAAGCGGTGTCAGTGCTGGCAAAAGGCCTTAAGAGTAGCACAACTAGCACTTGCGAAAACTGAGACCAGGGACACTGACTTCTCACAGCCTCACACGGAACTAGAGCCCAGTTCAGGGCCTCTTTGTTTTCAGACTGGGGCAAAAAGAAGCAAGGAAGGCAGCTCAAGCAAGGGACAAGCAGCCTTCTCTGGTTCTCCTGAACCAGGCCCTGAGTGCTTTGGGCTCTGATGGGTAAGACTCTGATCTCTCAGGTGACTTTGTCTCCTCTGTGTGCCTGGGTCGGGGAGGCATTGCAGCTCCCTGCTGGCGCTCTGAGCTGGGCATGGGCTCCCCCTACCCCCACTTCCCCCGATTCCTTCTGTGCCCAGTAGAGGGCTCTGCACAAGCCTGGAGATCTGTCCAAGGTACTGAGGGCTGAAACACAATCATGTTCCTGAAGCTTCGAAGACATCACCACAAATTGCCCTATCACCCTCGAATGTGGCTGCAGAAATTCTGGCTGGGAACTGTGGGCAGCCTGCCCTGAAGACCCCTAGCATCAGACAGAGCCCTCGTGTGGCTGAGGTGGGTGGCGGATGCTCCAGCACTCACCTGAATGCGGTCGGGCACACCCGTGCTGTCCATGCGGCTGGCCACGTTCACTGTGTTGCCCCAGATGTCATACTGAGGCTTGCGAGCCCCGATCACCCCGGCCACCACAGGGCCGATGTTGAGCCCTGCAGGGGACAGAAGTCAGCCACACTCATCAAGTTAAGATGAACACCTGCCTGGCTTGCCCTCACTCTGGTCCCTCTCTCCACACCCTGCAGGTTCTCCCTCTGACTCTCAGCCTGAAGACACCCGGGGTCCTCCAGGCCTGAGGAACTTGTTCACACATCACTGCTCCTGCGTCCTCCCCACCCCACTGGTGCCCATGTCCTGCAAGTCCATAGCCAAGAGTGCCCTCTTCAAGGTCTCCAGTGACCTCTTGCATAATCGAGTTGCCTCTCTTTAATCGTCCCTCTCTCGGTGGCATTCAAGTCTTCACCATCCACTCAGACCCAGCATGCCAGAGGAAGCTGTTTCCCTCTTCCTCACCCCCTGCTTCCTCCCGTTCTTATCCTTAGAACCAGCTCCCAAACCATCTCCCTGCCCCAGCCTCTTCTCTCTGAGTCATCCTGCTCCTGCGCCTCTGGGCTAGGGCTGGGGTACGGCAGTGACCAAGCTCTGGTCCCCATGCGGGCTCTCCATCTCTGTCCTGGTGCGTCTGCTCTCATCTGCCCACCCTCCTAGTCGCACCATGGAGACCCTGAGCACCCCTGCCCCGAGCCTTTGCTGCGCCTGCTCTCCCGCTGCAGCGCCCTCCCTCCTCTGCAGGATAAACCCTGCCCTCATGTGTCTGGCTCAACCGTCATTCACCAAATTCCAGGACGCTCCCTCTATTACATAAACTGTCTGTCTCATACTGGTCCTTATTGAGCCTCAATGGCTGCTTAACTGTTTCTTGTGTGTGTGAGGTAGGACTGAAAACACAGCAGAAGCTCCAAAATGGACCCCTGGGGACCACTCCAAAAACCTCCCTCCATGAGCCTCCCCTTTAATCCTGTCCAGCCACATGCAGCTTTTTACCCCACATGCTGTTACCAGGCTGGACTGTCCACCCGACTGACCAGACTGAGCCAAGCCCACCAGTGAAGACGTTCTGGAGTCCGTGTGAAGCGATCTGCCACACAAGGCTCCCAACCGCCTGCCCAGCTACTTATCAACCTCTTGGTAGATCCTATCACTCAGTCCTGGCCCAGTGAAGGAGTTGCGGCAGTTTACGAAAATACACACCAGGAGAAAACCACAACCAATGGAGGTGGACAGGATGGGGTGAAAGTAAGATAAGAATGGCTACATTACATGAAACCAAGAGTGACGTTAACACAGAACTGTGGGCTGCACGTTAGTTAAAGTGCCCCAGCTGGCGCTGCCCTGGCCTTCTAGCAGCCAATGCAAAGTGAAAGCCTGGTAAAGTCCACGGAGCGCCATGCCCACAGGATACAAGCCAGCCTGTTCAGGGAAAGGCCAATTCCTGACACTCGGACCAGATGAAAATGTCTCCTGGGGACATTAACGATCACAATATTGGTTTTTCGTAATCCAATATTTTGGTTTAATGTGCTAATTTTGAGAGTTGAAATGCCAGTATTTTTGTTGGTGAATTCCTGTATTTTTTTTTTAAATCTGAATCATTTATGGCTTGAGACATACCCAGGGAATAGACGATGCATTAGATTTTGCATTGCCAGTATTTTTGTTGGTGAATTCCTGTATTTTTTTTTTTAATCTGAATCATTTATGGCTTGAGACATACCCAGGGAATAGACGATGCATTAGATTTTGCATAGAAAAAGGTCCACTCTTGCAGAACGCGTTCTTTTCCTCCACAAACAGCAGCAGGATGAGAACACCGTTTGACAAAGCAAAGTTTCTATTACAAAAGCAGCTCCTGCTCTGTAAGACTACATCCTTGGTAAGATTCATTCCAAGGACAAACGAACGGTGGAAATGCCTTGAGCTTTATGGAACAACAGCTTCAGAGCCATAGTTCTGAAATCATTCTGTGGGTGTGGTAGGGGAGGAAGTGGGTGGGTATGGAGTGTGTTCCACTGTACTGTTCTTTCAACTCCTATATAGAGTTGAGCCTTGTCAAAATAAAAGGAGGGAGCAATAAAATAAAATTAAATACCAAAAAAAAAAAAATCTATATGTTTTTGGATCAAAGATTTTCTGAAAAAGTAGAATATGGCCCTAATTTAAAAACAAACCGGGGACTCTCTTCAGAACCCCCCTCCCTGCTCTGCAGCAGCTTCCTCGCCTCCAGACACCACAGAGGGGTCCACACGGCTCCCTCAAAGCCATCCAGTGAGGACAAGGCATCTGTCAGAGGAGGTGTCCAGGGAGGATGCATGCATTGACTTGTCACCAAGTCCTCACCATTTCCTTCCCCAATTCGTGTGCATTAGAAGAACACAAGGAAACCATTTGGAACTCAACTATCACCCCACTGACCCATTTTGTTTGTTGATTACTCTTTTTTAAAAGGTTGAAATATAATCATTTCATTACCAATATTACATGATTCTTCTCATATTTTTGAAAATACAAGGGGAACTACAAAAGTTCATGGAAAGATTCCTATTAGCTTCTATTTTTCCACACACTTTGTGAAGTGTTCATATTTCACATTATTCGTTTTATTTTGCTAACAATTTTGAAGAATAGATGCTCGATATTTTTATAAATTTGCAAATTTAATGACTTGTAACATATTTATACATTTTTATATTTAAAATGTGCCAAGTATTTGATTTACTGCTTTTCATGTTTACTGCATGAATTTGGAACGCTTTTAAATGAAGCCCTGCTGTCGGGTCGGTCACTCACCGATCTTCATCTGGAAGTTGTTGAAGGAGTGTTCGTTGATATACTTCATTTGGTCCATCAGCTTCATGGCGAAGTCGGCCAGAGCTTTGATGTGGGTCTTGCCCACCTTGTCGTAGGTGGAGTCGTTGAGGCCCGAGGCAGCCATGTAGGTGCTGCCGATGGTCTTGATCTTTTCTAGCTGCCTGAACCGATCCTCGCTGATGATCTGGACAGAAGGAGGCCTAACCTGGGTCACCCAAGTCTGGGGCACGGAAGTCCACGTGGAGGAACAGAGGATTCCTCCCTGACAGAGCCAGGCCTCCTCCACACTCACCCCATGTACAGTGACTGTGGCCTATCTGTCCCCCACACCCAGAGCCCCTGAGGACAAGGTCACTGGTCACCTCTGGGTCTCTTGTCCCCAACAGGGGCTGGATGGCCATCTCCCCCCTCACTGGCTCACATTCCCATCCCACCCAGGGAAACCTCATCTTCATCCAGTGGGACCCTTCTCCTATCTTCTGGCCCTGCCGGAAGCCTTCCCAGACCATTTCAGCCAACTCCAGTTACCCCGCTGCCCCAGAGGCCTGTGGCTGTTCCTAGCACTGCACGGTCCCAGCTCCATCGCCCCTCTCCTCCCTGCCCTACTGGGCTCAGCATCCCCAGCGCCTGCACACACTAGGTGCTCAACAGGGTACGAGATAAATGAAGAAACGTCTGTTTCTGCCTCCGCTGTTCAGGGCCTTGCATCTTGTCCTGCCTCCTCCCTTAGCCTGAGGACTCCCCCCTCCTTTGACTCTCTCAAAGCCCTGGGCACAGACGCTGGGCTGTTCCAGGCCCTGGGCCCTGTCCGACCCTGCATGGCATGAGTGGAATGATGGATGACAGCAGTGGTTGGTGAGCCAGCGGGGCAGGGCCCTGAAGGTTCAAGTTCAAACAGCCCAGGCTGAAACCCCAGCTCTGCCACTTACTGCCAGTGACCTTAGGCAAGACACTTAAGGTCTGTGGGCCTCAGTTTCCTCATCTGTAACGTGATGCTGGGGAGGACATGTATGCGAGGTGCCTACTGCAGCGCCTGGGACGCGGTCAGGCTTCTGCCCTCAGAGTTCCTGTCTCCACTGCTCACATCCAGAGGGGGAAGAGGCCCCAGGTCTCTTCACGTCCTTGCCACAGCAGGGGCCCAGGGGACCCCCCGGGAGTGTGGCCCACCCCCACACGTGCCCCGCACCTCGTCAAAGTCGGCAATGATCTCGTTGAGCAGCCGCAGGCACTCGACGCCCTCATTGTTGGCCTCCAGCTCCACGTAGAACTCGGAGAAGTTGGCGATGGAGGCGAACATGACGGCCACGCACTCGCAGGACTGGTAGTAGAGCTCGTCGTTGCGCCGCTCGCGGGCCAGGAAGTGCGCGGCCACGTCCTTGGGCAGGATGTTGTGCAGCAGCCGCCGGTTGTAGGCCTGCAGCTCCTCCATCTCCTCCTTCTCCTCCGTGGCCTGGGGACACAGGACTGGTCAGAGGGAGGGGCAGGCGAGCACCCTACTTACACAAGGACAGCGAGAGTCTCAGAGGCCGGCGGGCGCCCAGGGTTCCACGGGTGCCTGGCCGCCTACCCTCCGGCTCTGCTGCGGCCACTGCCTCGTTTTCTCCAGTTTACTCTATCAGAAAAGAAAGACGTTTCCAAGCATCTAACTCTTCCGCCTGCCAAGAGGGACGCACATGAGGGTGTTGATCCTGGAGGAGGGCAGCCCTGAGTGGAAACGGGTCCCATCTGCCCAGGACAAGAACCAGGCTCTAGGTGAAGGGCATGGCCCAACAACCACGCCCCAAATAGCCCTCCAGCGCCCGAGTGCTCCTCAGCTTTTCATTTCCCTCTAAATATTAGGAAATGCAAGCAGAAAAGCAGCTTGTCAAGGGTTCTTTAATTGACTGACCCCACAGGGAAAAACTGCCCAGAGCCCTGTCCGATTTCCAGGTTCCCATGAGAACAGACTCACCCCAGAGCCAGATGTAGCCAGGAGGTGCAGGTGCCATGAGGTGCCAACAGGGGTGAGAATGGGACATCACTATTGATTGACTTTAGTCTTCCCCCAGGTTGGGTCTGAGTCTGGACAACTGGAGTTGTGGTCACCCACCCTCCAGGTTAAAGGGACAGTGTCCAGAAGCCAGTAGTGGCCCACAGGGGCTGAAGTGGAAGCAATCATGCACTGAGGTCTGGCAAGGAACCATCCGACCAGAGTGTCCCCGGGACATGGGATTACAGGGTGGAGTCTGCAGGCTTCCCTACCCTCAATGGCAGACAAAACACTCCTTCAACTGGAGTGACAGTGTTGGTAAAACAGGAGAGGAAAGGACCATTAGCAGGGTGGTTTAAAAGATCTAGCCAGCTTGCTTGGGCCTCTCCCAAGTAAATGCAGGTGCCTTTCTATTGGGCTGCAACTAGAGTCTCCAACAGGGTCAGGGCTGCACCTGGCAGTGGCTGTCCGTGGGGAAGGAGCTAGCACACCTTCTCAAGGCTACAGGACCTGGGTGCAGCAGGGAAAGAGAGACCCTAGGGCAGAAGCTCTGGGGCCCCAAGGCTCAGCAGCCAAGCCCTGCCCCTAAAGTGAGATCTCCTGGCTGTATCGTTCATAGCCTGGTGGCCTCCTGGAGCCACTAGGAATGGGGCAGCAAGGATTGGGGTCATGCCTTAAAAAGCTCCTGAACCCTAAGGGGCCCGTGAATGCCATCCACCACTCTCAGATACCAGGTGAGTCTGGGTAGCATGTGCAATGTTCCTGCCCGGTGACTATGCTCCAGTGAGGTGGGACACTTTGACCATGCCCCTTCTTATAAAGGCCACTTGCTCCTAGCTCTGAAATGGGTGCACCTGAGGGAGGAGGCTGGAGCAGGAATCCCCACACTTCTTCTTGAGGGCTATCCTATGGAGGATCCCTGGCACGCTGTCCATCTGCCTCTGAAGATGCACCAGCCTGCTGATAATCCTGCTCCTGCCACCTACTGAGAACACATGCTGGGGGCCCAGGAGCACCCCAGCTCCTTTGATCTGCCCAGCAGGTGGCAGAAATGGGACACATGCCCTTCCCAGAGAGCATCTGCCCAAAGTGTCAGGCAGAGTGGATGTGTAGGCTAGGGAGAGAAGCCAATCCCCCAGGGCCCAGCCAGGAGCTCCCACCACATCTGGGGAACTCCACCCCAACACAGGTGGATGCCAACATGGCCAGCTGCTTCTAGGGTTGGGACCTGGCAAGGCAGGAATGTTCAGTGGTCTGCAGCCTTTGAGCAGTCTTAACAAGGCCAATGTGGGGGGAGGCGACAAGAGTGTGGTCTCCCAAGAACTGAGGCCCAGTGTTAGGCCAGGAAGGATGTGTTCCTTGTGCAGGTGCTTCAGGAAAGCTGAGGAGTCTGGGCTTCCCCACCTCCCTGCCAGCACCACACCCCCCATCAGGACACAGGTCCAACTGCAAAGGAGCTGCTGGGTGAGCCTGAGGTAGCACAGGGACCACCACTCACTCATCCCAAGGGCCTGCTTTCAGGGTTTTGTTGATTAGTATTTATTTGATGTCCACCCCCGGCTGCCAAAAGCCCAGAAGAAGGATGGGAGTTTGGAGGGACCTGCTAGCATCACAAGCCTGTTGAAAAGCTTCAGTGGAGAGAGGCTGACAGGCTGGCAGGTAGACACAGGCTCAGCCACACGTTCACACAGGCGGGGAGGGGACGGTGCAGTCAGTTGTTCCCTTCCGATCTGCCCTCATCTTCCCTCCCTGTGCAGAGCCCTCGGTGCCTGAGCAGGCAGAGCAGGGAGGGGGCCCAGCGTGCACGGAAGCAGAGTGCCGAAGAGGGCGACGGGTGGGGGACAGAGCAGGGGGCTGGAGGGCTGGGGAGATTGGTGCCCTGGAGCAAATAAGTAAGTGTAGGAAAGATGGGGGGAGGCAGGCTTCTCACTGTCAGAGAGGACACGTGCAGGCACAGAAGGGGGAGGCTAGAAGGAAGCCTGAGGTACTGATTAGAATGGGAGGTACTGGTACCCACTCACGATTTTCAAAAATACAAAGGCGTACTTCAAAAAGTTTGTGGCAAATGGAATTAAGATAATATGAGTCTTTCCATACAAAGTCCCCTCATATACACACAGACGGATGCTGCAGTAGCACCCACTCACGATTTTCAAAAATACAAAGGCGTACTTCAAAAAGTTTGTGGCAAATGGAATTGAGATAATATGAGTCTTTCCATACAAAGTCCCCTCATATACACACAGACGGATGCTGCAGTAGTGTAGATACACGTGTATGTGTGTACACACACTTCTGTGTATGTTCACGTACACGGACGTGTATTTCCTAGCTTTGTGCATGCGAGGACCTAGAAGCAGCAAGCAGACCGAGTGCTCAGATCCTGGTTTCTAAACACCATTCCCCACTGAGAAGAATGAAGGCTCTTTGAAGAAACTGATTCCTGGGCTGAAGTAGAGAAGGAACAGACAAGCCCGAGACATCTTGTGCTGGAAAGTCAGAAAATGATCCGAGAATGATGGAGACACGTCAAGTGACACAGAAGCCAACTCAAAATGCTCACTGGCCAAACCTAGGACAATTTGTGAATTAAAATAAATAGTAAGGGTGACAAATGATAACCCATTGGATTAAACAGGAATCCATGGGTCCATGCTGATGTAGAAAGGTGAATGAATAAGCAGATCAGTGGGGAAGGGAGGGCTCTTCCTTGCAGTGGAATGCCAAGCGAGAGCAGGAGTGGTGGATGGAGAGCGTCGCTACCCAGCAGGAGGCACCGATGGCTGCGCAGGCCGGTGGGCAGAGATTTGCTGAGGGTCAGAAACGTGATGTAATATCAGACCATCCTTCCACAAAATGCTAATAAAATACAAAGAGGAAAAGGGGACTTGACAATGGAGAAATCCGGCAGACATCAACGTGAGCGGGTGATGGAAGGGAGGAGATTTGCTGAGGGTCAGAAACGTGATGTAATATCAGACCATCCTTCCACAAAATGCTAATAAAATACAAAGAGGAAAAAGGGGACTTGACAATGGAGAAATCCGGCAGACATCAACGTGAGCGGGTGATGGAAGGGAACATCATCAATGGTGGGGTGGGGTCAACATGGTGCAGTCTCCCACGCGCCACCCCCAGAAATGCGCAGCACCATTTCCGTGGGCTTCCAGGGAGGCACGGCCTGAGTGTGGACGTGGGTCTGAAGGTCAGAGGGTAACGAGCTCCTTAAGACTGGCAGGACTGAGAGACATGCAAAGACAGGAACTGCTCCAGCCTGGCAAGACAGCAGACACGACAACTAAATGCAGAGCGTTCCTGGACAAGACCCCGGACCAGAACTGGGACGGCCAGCAAAACGTGGACAGTGTTTGCATTCCCCTGTTGATTTCCTGACGGGGAGGTCACATGGGGATGAAGTAGGGAGTGTCCGTGTTTTTGGAAGGCAGACGTTGTGGAATTTAGGGGCGATGGGGCATTATGTCAGAAAATACATACAGAAAAAGAGAGGGCAGTAAAGCCCAGGCAGAAACTGGGCTGGGGAGTGTGGGTGCGGCGGCGGCTGCAGTTCTTCGTGCTGTTCTTGTAACTTTCCTGCAGGTTTTACAAAATAATTTTTCTTAAAGAAATTATTTTTTTTAATTACTTTTAAAAACTTACCCAAAAAGAGAGATAAAATGTGGGGGAAGGCTGAGGCACAGGGAGGGAGGAGGTCAGAGAGTAAAGGTAAAGAGGGGGAGCTCTGCAGCCACAGCTGGGGAGGAGCACTGAGAACACGAGTGGCCTCGGGCTGCAGCTGCGTGACTCAGGTGGCACGATTTGGATATATGCGCAGGGCCTCTGACCAAAGGGACAGGAGGAGGTCTTGTCCCTGTCCCCAACACTCCCTGCAGCAGAGGAGAGGCCCTGAAGCTGTGGCTGTTTCAGGCCTGGAACTTTCAAACCCTACTGAGAGCTGGGAGGCTTCAGCTCTCCCGGAGGGACAGACACACGTCCTGGTTCATCAGGGCACCCTGGCTGGGGCTGAGAGAAAGCCACTGCCGCCAACACTGGGGGAGGACCAGGCATGGGAACTCTGGGAAGCTGCTCTGCTCAGCCTCTGTTTGACCCCATGCACTCGGGAGCTGGAGAGGGACACAGGAGAGGCAGCATGGCGGGCTCGCTCTTCTGGAGGCCTTCACAACACAACTGAGTAGCACAACAGCAACCATCTTGGGTGAGGCTTCCTGGGGGGTTGGCGTGGGGGAGGAGGGTGTGTGTCAGCAGAGAAGTGGAGGGACATCAGCTCCAGGTCCCATAGAGCATGACTAGCCCATGACAGAGAGCTGGAGTCTCCCAGGAACCTCCCCAAAGAAGGGGATGTGGAGAGAAGAGAGAGCCAGAGGAGGGGCAGACTCACACTGGACGTCCCGAGGTTGCTCCCAGCCCAGGGCTTTCCTGGAGGCATTGCATGTGGAACACGTGTGACAGTCTCCCTGGTTCCCCCAACCCCAGGGCACCCCACCACAGACCTCAGAGCTCATGTCCAGCATGACCCCATGCAAAATACCCCACAGAGGGGACGACCAGATGCCCTATCTTCCCAGGGCCTCCTGCCCCAGCCTGAAGACTTTAATCTCCATGCTGATAAGAGGTCTGGGACAGAGGAGGTCTCAGCAAGTTGCGGATGCGCTGAAGTGGTCTGAAGACGGGGCCAGGCCAGGAGAGGCAGGGGCCAGGCGAGGCTGTGCCTTGCAGGGGGCTGGGCTGGGATCACAGGGCCGAGGCAACCCACATGGAAGACAGGGCTTTCTCACACGGTGTGCCCCTCTGAGGAGATCCAGCAGGTAATGGGGCCACAGGGCTGTGCTCGCACGTGGAGCACACTCTGCTTGGCCATCGGCATCCCTTCCTCCTGGTGGACACAGTCTGCAGGGCGCAGGACACGCAGCCCGAAGAGCCAAGAGCTGGCTGGATTTCAGTCCCCCTGTGCACCCAGCATGGGGCAGAGCCATGGCCCTCAGCATCCCACTGTCTCTGCCACTGCCGCCTGGCTGGGCTGCCTGTTTACAGTCTTTTTGTGTGTGTGTGTGACCGGTAAGGGGATCGTAACCTTTGGTTTGGTGTTGCCCGCACCACGCTCAGCCAGTGAGCGCACCGGCCATCCGTATATAGGATCCGAACCCACGGCCTTGGTGCTACCAGCACTGCTGCACTCTCCTGAGTGAGCCACAGGGTCAGCCCCTATTGACAGTCTTTGATGCTCTTTGGATCCATCTTCCTCTGGAGGTGTCTTTGCGTCCACTTCTGGTCATGTGTAGCCCTGCTCAGAAGCCTTTGGTGCCAGCTCCCCTGCACTCTCCCTCTCCCCACCCTCCTGGACTCCTTGCTACCCCACCACACACTGACCTGGCTGCACCTCCCCTCTGTCCCTGCCTGTGGATACACAGTGCGTGCTCAGTATTTGCTGACTTCAAAGCACACCTCCCGGGCACATCAGAGTCCCAGCACTGCTGAGGGTGGGTTTGTCTGGAATAGGCTGCAGGTTTTGCCTCTTGGCCCCCGACAGCAGGGAGCAGGCCTGCTGGGGTACTGGTCAGCTGGAATGAGGCCTAAGCTGGACACCTAGTCAGCATAAGACTAAGGCCTGGCCCGGCCCAGACGATGAGCTTGTTCACCCCCATCACCTGCTCACTGGCTCTATCATGACCACAAGCGCCTCCCCCACCCAGCCCCAGCCCCAGGGCCACCCACCTGCAGTTTCCAGAGGAAGTCCAGGCGGGCAGTGGACTCCACCTGCTGGGCATGCAGGTATAGGGCCAGCACGAAGACTGAGATGATGATGGGCGTCACCACCTTCAATGCCACCTTGGTTGCATGCTCAGGGCTGCAGGTGGGAGGCAGACAGACCTGAGACTGCACTGGCAGGCTCTGAACCTCCCTATTCCAGGCCTTCTCTTGCTCCCACTACAGCTTCCACCCCTGACACTACCACTCAAACTTTGCCTAAGGTGTGTTTCCTCCAGGAAGCTTTCCTGGGTGGCAGCCCCATCTCAGCCCCTGCTCACACCTGCAGCTCAGGCAGCCTTTACTCCTCTCCTGATGACTTACATGCCTCTGTCACTCAGGGGCTCCCCTCTGGTCACATCAGGGGATGAGCTCAGCCCTTCTAAAAGGCAGCGTGTACATTCCAGGTTGGACAAGATCAGGGCAGTGGGTACAGAAACAAGGAAGCCAGGCAGGCCATACTGACCCAGTCTCTGGGAAACCTTGGGCAAATCGCTTAACCTCTCTGAACTTTAGTTTCCTTATCTGTAAAATGGGATAACAATACCCACACTTCAAGACTGTAATAGGGATTAAAGACACGGTATACAAAATGCTCAGTGCAGTACCTGACAAACAGTAGGCACTCCAAAACTGGTAGCTATTACTGCCTAATTATATTTTTGTTAACATTATTAATAAATAATCTTTATAAAAGCAGGTATTAAAAACCCGGTTTTTGTGCCAGCAAAAAGCCCAAACCTTGAATGTGGCTCAGTGCCGCCCCGCCCAGGCAGCAGCCCCGATGCAGGGCCTGGCCCCACAACCCTGCGGGCCTCGCCTCCCCTCCAGTTCCTGCTCTCCTGCATCTGGGGTCCTCATACATGCTCCTGGGGAAGAGCTTGAGGCTAGTGCTTTAAAATGAAGCCTGTGGAATGATTTTAGGCCCTGATGATCCCGGCCACCGAATCTATAGATGACCTTGGGGTGGTGGGAATCATAAAAGTAAACAAGGGTATCTACCCCATTAGGACGCCTTGCTGCCCTGGGAGGGGAGGGCCTCCTCCTCCAGGGCGCACATGGCCACCAAGGCCCCTCCCGCCTGGACACCTGGTGCCTTCTCTCCTGCTTTGCGCCAAGGGCAGGGAGAGACCCTGTCCAAGAAGAAGCATCAACTCACCACTGGGAGGTGCCGTTGTTGTTGAAGTCTCTGTGAACAGAAGTTGGGGAAGACTGTTCAAGGCCGCTCTTCTGCATAAGGCAGCTTGCACGCCCGCTCTGCCGCCCCCCCCCCCCA
>NW_007726712.1:58152-111142 GCF_000696425.1 Galeopterus variegatus
CCCCCCCCCCCCCCACTGCTCTGCCACTCCCCGCACCCTGCTCTGTCCCCCACGCTCTGCTCTGCCCCCATGCCTTGCTCGGCCCCCATGCCTTGCTCGGCTGCCCCTGCTACTGTGGCTCCTTCGCCCTCCCACCCCCAGAGCCCCACTGTATCCAAGGGCACTTTCAGAAAGGGGAGGCTTGCAGAAAGTCCAGCCCCAACTAGCACCTGGTCATCACCACCGCAAATCACCCAGCTCTTACCTGGGACCCTGTCCCACCCCCAGCACATCCCCCTGGCAGACACCTGCCCACCTCTCCCATCCCTGCCCTTTGCTGCCAACCAAGGGAGTGGAGGAGAACATTACACCTGCGCCGTATGTTGCGGCAGACTCTGGCCACATGTGGCTACTGAGCTGAAAGATGTGGCTAGTGCAAGTTAAAATGTGCTGTAAGTGCAAAGTATACACCAGGTTTTGAAAAATTAGTGTGGGAAAAAAGATCAAGCTTTTTACTAATAACTTTATATTGATTACATATTAAAATGATCTTATTTTGGATATATTGGTTAAATTAAAATATTATTAAAATTTATTGTACTTTTTGCCTTTTTAATACAGCTACTAGAAAATTTTAAATTCCATATATGGCTTGCATCATTTATCTATTGGACAGCACTGCACTAGAGTGAAGCCAGGGCCTCCCAATCCAGAAATGACCTCCATTCTCTGCTGCCACTTCAGCAGTGGGAGAGGAGGCTGGGGGTGGGGGTGGCAGGTAAGAAAAAGAGGGCAAATTTCCCTGCTCCAGCTGCGATCCACGGGCAGAAAGGCCCCCGGCCCCCACCTCCTCCTCCTCGCAGGACAGGGCAGTGTCTTCCTGTCATCTGCCCACAGCCCCACACACCCGCCAGGAAGTTCTTCCTTGAATCTGACTTAGATCCCTCATCACATCTTTGTTTTCTCAGGTGACACGCCCTTCATAAGAAAGGAACATTTCAGACGGGCTATCTGTTCTATCCACGATCATACCTCACTGCCTAGCTCAGTGCCTGGCACATAGTAGGCCCTCAATAAATGCTTCTGAATGCATGAATGGGTGAACGAACGGATGGATGGAGGGATGGATCTCTTCTTCTAACTCAGAAAGAGCAGTTTGCTGCATTTTCTCGGGGACACAGACCTGTCACACTTTTTTTTGCACTTCTTGGTGTGTGTGGGGGCGGCGGTGATAGGAAGAAAAGGTACCATCAAGCACTTTACATGCATTTTACTACTATGGATATTATTCCCATATTACTGGGGGAAAATGATGAGGTTCAGGAGAATAACTAAGTACATGTCTAATGCTGAGATTCAAAATCAATTCGACCCAAAGCCAAAGCCAAAGCCCATTCCCTCACGGACGCCTCCCTTGGAAATCTTACATCTGCCACTAGATGATGAGGCTGACAGTGGGGATTGACAGCCTGGGCCACAACCCTCACGCCCACCATTGCTGTCATCACGACCAGGAGTGTTTGAGCAGTGCACAAACCACCCACCCTTACATGGCAGGCCTGCCTACTGTGCTGGGTTGCTGTGAGGGTGAAAAGGGATCATGTATAACCAAGTGCCTGGCTCCAGGAGGGACACAGAGCCCATAAACAACAGAGGTTGTCCCTCTGCTCCCAAAGGGGTCAGACTTTGCTATTCAGCTCTGTCAAACCTTGACCCCTCTGGGCCTAAGATGCCACAGGAAGCTGTGAAGATAGTCCATCAGAGGCTGCCCTGGACAAGCGAGGAGCAAGCGCTAAGCCCTGAGGGTGGGAGTGAGCACAAACTGCAGCAGAAAGCAGTGGAACCTGTCGCCCCGAGCCTGTGCTCACCACGGGGTAAGTGGGGAAAGGAAAGAAACAAGACCCTGTGCTTTGCCCAGGGTGCCGGGGCTGGGGAGGAGCGAGACGCTCTCCTTGCAAGTTCCCTGCAGTGGTGCCAGGCCCCACAGCCTCCTGCTCTTCCTGCTTCCCTGCGATGCCTCAGACCCAGTGTGGGGCACAAGGAAGATGTTGCGTACATCGTGTTGGCAGTGACCAGCAGGTCGGCATTGTCGAAGAGCGTGACTCCAGGCACCTCCACCATGAGCACGTAGATGAGCTCGATGGCCAGCATGAGCGCCAGCTTCCCGATGCAGCTGATCTGCAGGAACACGGAGCACGCCAGCAGGCTGAGCAGCACGCTGTAGGTGAAGTACTGCGGAGAGAGGGCGATGGGCTTCAGATCCCCAGCCCCGCCCTCCCCCAGCACCCCTCCAGCCTGAGCTGGCCACAGGTGAAGCCTGGTTGGGGATGTTTCTGCTGATGTAAACTTGCCGACAGGTGACAACGAGCAGAGCCCTGGTTAGGCACCAGGAGACAGGACTGCAGCTTGAGTCTGGCCAGTATGGGCAGTACAGTGTGAGGTTAGAGCTGGCTACGGATCGGGCTGGCCAGGGTTCCATCCCTACTCCACTACACACTGGTTGTGTGTCCTCTAAGCCTCAGTTTCCCCATCAGCAAAACTACCTATCTCATGGGTGCACTGTAGTGATCTCATGAGATGAAGCCACTTGGTGCAGTGCCCGGTGCCCTTCATAACTGGGAGCGCAGCCCCACAGCTCCTGACCTGCAACTCTGAAATCCCAAGCTCTGAAAACTGAGTGTTTTCATAACTCATGGGGGGCAACACCTGAACTGACCTTACTTACTTGGTGGCAAAACCTGACCTAACTGATGTCGTGCTAATTATCATCTTTATCCTGCTTTCTGTGACTATTCAAATATTTTGCTGTGGAAAGATAACTTTATTTCATTATCAGGGCTGCCCTGGACTCCACTGGGGATGTGAGACAATCTTTTAAAATCTGAAAAATTCTGAAGTCCAATATATATCTGGCCCCAAAAGTTCTAAATGAGGGATGTGGCCCTGTACTAAATACTCTAGGGAAGTCATTTCTGGTCTCTGAGCCTCAATTTCCTTTTTAGACAGCTGAGGGGCTGAACAGGTGATCTCAGAGGTCCCCTTCTTTGTTGTCCCCTGACCCCAATTCTAGACATGTCAGCATCTATTATTTTGTTCTTTCTTTTAAATTTTGCACCATTATTTCTGAGTCAAGCCCTGGACTCTTACTATGGGCACACTGCCTCTGCAGCGGGCTGGGGGCCAAATAGCAATGACTGGCAGTGCGGGTAGCCATCAGGTTGGATCCTCTGCCTCTCCAGGCCTTCTGGAGCCAAGAGAGGGACTGTGAGGATCCCACGGTGATTGAATGGGGGGGGGGCAGCTTTCAGTCACCACCAGTGATGGGGGCAGAGAAGGCAGTGGGGAGGGCATGCCCAGATAATTCAGCCCAGAGCCCCAGCTACCTTGTCCTTGGAAGAGGGGGATGGTATCTCCAAAAGTCAGCCTGGATTACCAGACAACCAGGAGGCCAATGCTTAATGCTGGGCCCCCCAAAGGCATCAGGTCTATGAGGAGTTGCTGAATCCAGAACACTTGTGGGGTCAGGGGAGCCTGAGAGCTCTGGAGCCAGCAGAGCCTGGGCCCAGAGGGCCTGAAACTGGCTGGGCAGGTGAAGGCTAAAGGCCGGGACCAACCATCTACCACAAGAGGATCAGAACATGCCTGCTGCTGCCCCTTCCCCCCACGCTTCCACTTCTCCTGTGGGGAGACCATCGAGGGGCAAGTGTGAGACCAAAAATAGCCTACGCCTCCGCTCCTCAGCAAACAGCCCTCAGGAAGCAGAAGCATGCTTCTGTGGGTTCTCCAGATGGGAGAGCGAACAGAGGCTGAGGGCCCAGAGGCTGCCCTGCCTGCCCAGGCAGGAGAGAGAGCTTGCTGCGGGCCCGGAATGGGGCAAGGGGGCGGTGGGCAGACACACCTGTCCAGATGAGCCTACTCCTAGCATTATCTGCACAAACAAAGACATGGATCAGGCTCGCCTCACTGGGACAGCCCACAGGGCCCCTCAGCTGCAGTTTGGAACCCTTCTTGTGAGTTGTGGGCCCTTTGTGAATTGAATGAAGGCACGGACCTGATCCCCAGAAAAGGGCAGAAACTGCCATCATCTCACAGGTTGCCCGTGAGTGTCCGGCAGGGCATGGGGGCATGGGACTGGCCCGCGCATGGAGCAGCCTGGCCCTGCTGCTGGCTAGCAAACCGCTCCCCGACAAACACAGCAACATGGATGAAGCACCTTGTGATCTGCAGGGGCTTATACACGCCATTCTCTGAATAAAGATTCTTGGAGTTATTTTTTAAACCCAAATGACTGCAGTACAAAATTTCTTTTGGGGGACAATGAAAATGCTATATATACATGTATTTGGTGGCTGGCCGGCACAGGTATCAAACTCTGGACCTTGGTGTTATCAGCATGACACTCTAACCAAATGTTCTAAAATTAGATTATGATGATGGCTGTACAAATTTGCAAATGCATTAAAAACTATGAACGGTACACTTAGAATGGGAGGTTTATGGTGGTACTGGTTTGGGATTGGGCTCCCTTTCCTCCCCTCCCTGCTCTCTGACCCTAACAGCCAGGGGGTTCAGGTGCGTTCTCCTGAGGCAGAGTCCAGACAGTTTTCCCCTCAGGTTAGGAGCACAAACTGTGGAGCCAGACAACTTGGGTGAGAGCTCTGGCTCTACCACTTACTAGCTGCGTGACCTTGGGCAAGTCACTTAACCTCTCTGTGCTTCAGGGTCTCCATGTCTATAAAGGAGATGATGTAGCACCTATGTCACAGGGTTGCTGTGAGGATTAACAAGGGACGTGTGTACAGCACTCAGCACAGTGCCCGGCATGTGGTGAGCTCTACAGCAATAGCTACATTACCATCAGTGTTGTCGTTACATTGAGGCGACTACCCTTGCACACCCACGTCTGGCACGTCGGTGTGAAAGACTGGAAGACAGAGGTCCCTGGAATGGCAGTGAGCTGGTGGCCCCTGACTGCCCCTTAGACTGCTGAGGGTAAAGTGGGGAGGGACAGGAGGGTCTTGGTCCGCTCCCCTTCCAGCCCCTGCCAGCCCAGTACCTCAGGGAAATTACAGTTGGGCCAGGGGCTGCCGCAGAAGCCCTGCTCCTCGCCCAAGCTGTAGTTGACGGCCGACTCCACCACGTGGCAGGCGTTGACCTGGCTGGCGCTGATGTTGTGCTCCTCTGCCAGGCAGCCCAACAGGTCCTTGGAGTTGCACATGAACTGGGGCAGAGGAAGAGGGCAACGAGGACAGGGTCAGCCCCTGCAGCCAGGCCTTGGCAGCCCATCCCATGGGGCAGCAGGCACCCATCCATCCTGTCTCAGGGGCAGCCCAACATTGACTGGGGAAAAAACCTGGGAGAGGCCAGGGAACAGGCAAGGTTTGCCTAGCTGCCTTGCTGGAAGGGGCGTGCCTGTGCGCCACCCAAGGCAGGGCTCATAAACCTGCCTTGGGGACTTCCCCTGGGCTCTTTCTGATGCCTCCAGCCCTGAGAATGCAGAACTAAAGACCCATGTGAGATGCTTTAAGAGTCAAATGTGATCCTAGACCCAAGGTGAGGCACCAGTAGGAACTCCCTGGGAAACTCTTCCATCCCATGCCTGTCAGGCACAGGGCTCCACTGGGTTTGACCTGCCAGGGCTGGGAGGTACTAGAAGGACGTGGACCACCCACCATGTTGACAAACGCCGACAGGAACACTAGAGTGATGGTGAACACCCCAACCAGAGTGCTGTTCATCTTGGACCGCACGATCTTCCTGGAGAGGGTCTGCAGTGGAGTGGGAAAGAGCTGGGGGCAGGGAGAGAGAGGGGAGAGATGTAAGAACATTCAGCAAGGGCTCCAGAAATCACCATAGGGGGGAGCTCAGTGGACCCACCTGTGTCTTCCCAGCATTGCCTGAGGCTTCCTGAACCCCCTCCCAGCAGGCAGGGCTCCAGCCCCGCACCTCTGCACCACTGCGTCCAGGCCAACAGCAGCATGGTTTCTGCAGCTGGCCAGGAGTGGGGTCTATCTGGGGAGCCCGCAGGTGAGAGGCAGGATGGAAGGAAAGATGCTACCTTGACCCAACAGGGAAGCACATGAAAAAGCTCATTTACCCACTGTGTGAATTCTGGGCCTAGGGGAGTTATGATCAGAAGGTGGCAGTGCATGGCAGTTCAGGAGTCATGGAGGGGCCCAGACCTCTCCCAGGGAGGTTTGGGAAGGCTTCTTGGAAGGAATGGGGAGCTGTGAGTCTGAGGTCTCAGAGAGCAGCTGGTATCTGGAGCAAGGGGCTGGGCTTGTGACAAGGGGCAGAACAGCCCAGGGGCAGGAGGGAAGCCTGGACAGGTGCATTAAGTGAGCTTCCTCTTCTACATGAAGCTTCAGGGACCTGTCGTTTCCCTCACCCAACCCTTCCTATGTATCTTCAACTTGAAAAACCATATGTCCACTCAGAGACCCACTGCAGCTTTGGGAATTAAATGATCAGGCTCCTAATCCCATTTCTGCCACCAAATCTGACACGGTTGGTCTGCTGGTGTGCGGCATGTCCTCCTCTTCTCCCACGCAACCCAGGCTAAAAAAGAAATTGACAGAGGCAAAGCAGTGGACATGTGCTGCCCTACCCCGGCCTGCCCCAGCTCTTCCTGACAAGGCCTATCCGCTGCAAACCTTCCAGGTATCTTATGGAGACCCCAAGGACACAGAGGTGGTGGGAAGACCCTGGACCAGGAGTCGAGAAGCCTGGGTTCTAGGTGTGGCTTTTCCTGTGTGACCCTGAGCAAGCCACATCCCTCTCTGAAGGCTCCCCATTTGCAGGGTTACTGGGGCCCATAGGGCACTCCCAACTTTTGTGGTGAGTGAAACAAGCAAAGGCCTCTACCCAAGTCATAGGCCCTGAGCATCCCTGCACAACCTTGCTGAATGTGCCAGGCCACAAGGCCTATTCGAGCCCTGATCCTGAGAGTTTCTGTAGATAGGCACACAGACAACTAAGTAGGTCAAGGGGCTGTAGCATGACCACCATGTGAATGCTCTCTCTCAGAGTGGCGGGGGACTGGCTTGTGTGCTACAGTGTTTGCTGCTAGCTCAAAAAGTGCTGGACCCTTGGTCCAGTGTTTCTCAGCTGCAAACCAAACCCACTACATGCACAGCATCCATGTGGGCTGTCACACTGCCCCCTGGCACTCTAGGGGCAAAGGGAACCAATACCAATATGCTATTGCTTATGGCTGTGCCATGAGTAATAAAGTGTTTTGTCTCTGACCCACCAGTCTTGTGTCTTCTGCCAGCATTCACGAAACAGCAATATGCTGATTTATTAGCTTGTTAAGTAGAGTAAAATCACACCTCACACCCCTCACAGTTCTTGACCACAAGTACTGGCCCTGCTCACCCCTCAGTCTTGGGCTTTGGGCTGGCTGTGTGCGTAGGGAAGCAGTGTATCTTTCCCACCCCAGAATCTTCCTCCACCCTCGCAGCAAGGCCACTTGCTATTCAGCAGAAGGAAGGGGACCACAGCACACGGAAGGACAGACCACAGGAAGGGCTGCAGTAGAGGTGGAAGACTGGCAGCCATACAGGCTATAGGCTGAGAGGTGAGGACCTGGGATTCCATTTCCCCAGCAGGGGAGCTGCCCAGGTGTGTTCATACACCACCAAGCCTGTGGCACTGTTCTGAAAAAACCCCTCCCTCTGGGATAATAAAGGAGGCTCTCTGAATCCTCTTGTGTGATAGAAGAAAAGATGTGTGTGATTTGGAGACCATAAGCTTGTATTAAAATCCTGCTTAATAGATATAAAGATAAATTGAATAGAGTGAGAGTCTAGAAATAAATCCTTACATGTATGGTTAATTGATTTTGCAAATATACCAAGAAAATTCAATGTGGAAAGAATGAATTTCCAACAAATGGTGCTGGGACAAATGCATACCCACATGCAAAAGAGTGAAGGTGGATCCCTGCCCTATACCATATGCAAAAATTAATTCAAAACCGATCAGAGACCTAAATGTAAGAACTAAGACTATAAAACTCTTGGAAGAAAACATATGAGTTGATCTTTGTGACTTTGGATTAGGCAATGATTTCTTAGAGATGACACCAAAAGCACAAGCAAAAAGAAAAAAAGAAAAAAAATAAATAAATTGGACTTCAAAATTTAAAGATTTTTTTGCTTCAAGTAACACTATCATGAAAGTGAAAAAGGTACTGGTGAGAATGTGGAGAAACTGGAACCCTGTGCACTGCTGGCAGGAATGTAAAATGGTGCAGCTGCTGTGGAAAACAGTGTGGGGCTCCTCACAAGAATTAAACATAGAATTATCATATGATCCAGCTAATTCCACTTCTGGTTATATGCCCTGAACAACTGAAAACAGGGACTGTACAGATGAATAGAACACCTATGTTCATAGCAGCATTAGTCATAATGGCCTGGAAGTGGAAACTACACAAATGTCTATCAATTGATGAAAAGATTTTTTAAAAAGTGTGATATAT
Source organism: Galeopterus variegatus (assembly GCF_000696425.1). Classification (NCBI taxonomy): domain Eukaryota; kingdom Metazoa; phylum Chordata; class Mammalia; order Dermoptera; family Cynocephalidae; genus Galeopterus; species Galeopterus variegatus. Next base: position 66,617 of record NW_007726712.1, read on the forward strand.
CCACACAGTGGGACACTGTTCAGTCATAAAAAGGAATGAAGTGCTGTTGCATGCCACAGCACGGATGAGCCTTGCGACTATTATGCTAAGTGAAAGAAGCCAGTCTCACAAGACCACGCATTGTGTAATCTGAGTTATATGAGATGTCCAGAACATGCAAATTCATAGAGACAGAAAGTAGACTGGCGGTTGCCAGGGGCTGTGGTGAGCAGGGAATGAGGAGTGATTGTTAAGGGTATGGGGTTCTTTTCTGGGATGATGACAATGTTCTGGAATTAGATAGTGGTTGACAGTTGCAACAACTTTGTGAATACCCTAAAAATTAGTGAATTACAAGTTCATCCACCTTTATAAAGGCGAATTTTATGGTATGTGAATTATATCTTAATAAAGCTCTTACTTTAAAAAACCCTGCTCAGCCTCTCAGTAGCTGTGTGATCCTGGGGACACCACCAACTGCTCTGAGCTTTGGTTTCCTTATTGGTAAACAGGGAATATCATCTCCCAGAGTGGCTATGAAGACTCAGTGAAGTGATGCATTTGCAAGTGCTTTGTAAGCTGTTAAATGCAATAGAAAAATTAGTTAATATTTGCATTTTAAAGAGCTATACTGCCAATAAGAATGAGAGTCCTTATTTCCCATTTAAAGAAATTTTTGGTTTCACAGCTGGGGAAAGTGTTTTGGCACTAGCATGAGGATCTCACTCTGAAATCGTGTGACAGATGATTTCTAAACTTTGACTGCTTAAAATTTTGCCATTTCATCTCCCCGACCCCCCATTCCTGCTCCATGCTGCTGGAACAGTTTCAGTTCTGATCACCTTACCACCGCCTGACTTAAGGGCATTCCTTCATCACTTTGCAACCCCCAATGCAATGACTGATTAAGGCAGAGGTTATTAGTAGACACCAGAACTTTCTTTATAAATGGTGGTGGAGGAGCAGGAGCCGCACATAGGCTTCCTGGTGAATGTTAGATGTAGCTCTAGCATCCAGTGAATGACTGAGTCTTTATAAGCTGGCTTGCTACAAGCCGACTTCCTTTGACACCCTTTAAAAAGATCTGCTCTTGACTTTAGAACCTCCCTAGGAACCCAGGAATTGCTACTTTCTTTAAGTCTCCAGAAGATTCAACATCCTGCCTTGGTATCGGTTTATAGAACATCTCATCTCCTATAATCAGAAAGTTCATCTACATGTCAACCCTAAATCCCAATTTTACTAACCCCACTGTAGGTCTTAAAACTCTTACTGGGGACAGAGTCTCTTTGTAGGACCGCATCACAGCTGCAATCAGATCCTGGAGAACATTTTTTAACAGGGTAATTGTGTCTGTGCCAATCAATCACTTAACATCTGCTCACAATCAGAGCTCAGAAAAAGAACCAATTTTTTTAAGAATTAAATTCAGAACCAGTACATTCCCAATCTAATTAATTCAAATCAATTCAACATGAAAAATGGGAGTAAGGACATAATAAACCATGACTGGGGTGAGGGATAGATTTGATCCTGGCTTCTCTGAGTGTCTCCAGGCAAACCAATGACCTCCCTGGGGCCCTGTCTGTGATGTGGGACCAGGGTACAGCAGAGATAAAAGGTGATGAAATTGGATGGCAAAAAGTTTATGAAAATAGCCTCTTTGACAAGGAGCTAATAAAAGATAGCAGTAGCTCCTACTTCAGGAAAAAAAAAAAAGATATGAAAACCTCAGAGACCAAATAAGGCAGGCACAAGGGCTCCAGCTACTGCTCTCAGCACCTGGCCTTTCAGGAGTCGGCGGGACATGTATAAACAACGGCAATGTCCTGGAGGGGAAGGGTCTCTGAAGTCAAGAACCATCTTGGTTTAAGTCCTATCTATAGCTCTTCCTAGCTCTAGGACCTACAGAATGCTGCCTAACCTCTCTGAGCCTCAGTTTCCTCATCTGCAAAGCACGTTCGATAAAAGCCACCTTATGGGCTCGGGATACACAGCTCAAAGTGGCATAGCTTGGATCTGGACTCCGGACTGTCTGACTCGAAAGCCACAGGAGGAACCTACAATATTCCTCCTGGAAAGAAGACTTCTCCATCCCCCAAATGGAAATGTGCCCCTGAGCATGGTGGAAAGGAGAGCACGGGAATCCTAAAGTCCTCACAGTGTAGAAGATACCTAGGAGGTGCGGGGTACAGGTTGCACAGTAACCCTATTTTACAAACTGTGGAACAGGAGGCAGGGTGGAGTGGCAGAAAGGAGAGCCAGCAAGGCCACATTCAGACAGTGGGAAAAGGAGAAGAGGCTCTTTCAGTGGCTGCAAAGAGCAGACAAGGCCTAGAAGAGGCTCTGGTCACGGATGCCAGGGGCTCAGACAGTCAGATCCTGGGAGTCACAGGGATGCAGGCTGGCAGACGAGGAAGAGTTATACACACACACACACACACACACACACACACGCACACGCACACATGCACACACACACGCACACACTGCCAGGTAGCTGGCTCTCCCGCTGGGCCTGTGTGTACTGCTGGAAAGGAGGGTCTGGCCTTCTGAATAAGGATGTGCTCATGAGCCACAGTGAAGGCAGGGGCACAGATCAGAGTGTGGGGAAAGGAGACACCTGCCCTCTTCTACCCATTTGGGTGATGGCAGCAAAAGTGCTGGCACTGTGAGGTGTCAGATGATGAGGCAGAAGTTACAGGGATGAGGGGAGGACACAGGGACAGGACACACGGCTGAGCTCACCAGCCCTGGAAGTGACTAAGCACAGCCTGCCCACCCCTCGCAGGGTTGTCATTCGGGACCCCAGCCTCAGGTAGGTGGCTGGGCCCCCTCACTGCCTGGGCCCCTTCCAATCAGAGATTCTCTGAGTCTGTGGACACCGCGTGATGGTGAAGAGGGATGTAACATGGTTTTCTCCAAGAAAAGCAGTTCTGGGGCCCAGGTCAGCACAGATGCCGGGGTGAGAAAGAGTGATGTGTGCAGATGTACAGATCTGCCCTCTAAGATGACATCCCCAGAAGGAAGTACTCAGGGGAATGAGGTGTAAGGCAAGGCTTCCAAGAGACAGCAGGGGCTCCGGAAGGCAGCCGATGCTCCAAGAACTTAGACCCCCGAGGCACAGAATTAGCCCCACTGAGAAAGCTAGGGGCGTGTGAACTGCACCACGCTGTGTCAGGAAAGCATTAAACAGGCCCCAGAGAAAGGGCTACCAGAGCACTTAGGAAGCAGGGGGAAACCTTCTAACAGCAAGGAGCAGGGGACACCGCTCCCGACAGGCCCAGAAGAGACTAATGCAGTCCACGCTTCATGTACCTTTCTTCGGAAACGTGAACATACGGACAGCTTAAGAAAGTAAGTCCAAGTTGTTTCGGGAAAATGGAAAAGTAAATGAAATAAAGAAATGGCGTCTGACAGAACAGCCTGGCTTCGGGTCAGCAACCGTATCTCATCAGAAAGCCACTCACTGTGACCTCTGAGAAACTGGAAACAGCATGAAAAATTTCCAAGCTCTAGTAAAGGGCAAGTGTTTTTCAAAGGGAAAATAGAATGACACTGAAAACCACAGTCCAGTCAGCTTCATGTCACTACCTGGACAGGTGTTCAGGTAAACTTCCGTCGATCCACCGCAGTCAGCGTGCAAGGGCGTCCAGAGAGCGGCCGACGCCCTGCGTCTGCACAGATGGCGGGCCGGCGTTCTCTGCTGCACACAGGCCAAAAGGTGGAATTACTCCTTTCACGTCTTAATACGCAAATAGTTTGAGCCACACCATGAAGAGGAAAGACGAATAATTAAACAGAAAAGGAGCTCATATTATAAACCATTCTTCAGGTTCGGTCATGCTTTCCAGAAGACGAGTAATGCCAAGAAGATGGCTCATCAGAGGCTGGGAGAGAAGGAGGCAGCGCGGGCCCGAGGGCAGCACAGGAGTCTATTTGGCATGTCAACTGCTGTCCAGGGCCGCAGGTTCCAGACTTGACAGCACTTGTTTTTTCCAAGCAAATTCTGTACTGAAGCTCTCCACCTGTAGGATGGAGGTAGCAGGGACTTCCAGTTGAGATGGCAGAATAGACGGTCCCCAGCATCACCTTCTCCCACAATCAACCAATTTACAACTATTAAAAATCAACAACTGCCAAGCCGGGGCCGCTAGAGATCAGGGGAAGAGGAGAAGAGACCTACGGAGTTCATGAAGGCAGGAGAAGCCATGATGAGAGAAAGAAAGGATCATTCCGACCGTTCAGAGGCCCGGCTCCTTCAAGGCTGGCCCTGCTGAGCACACAGAGCAGGAGCTGGCAAAAGCTCACCTGTGCCCTTCATATGAAGTTACTTGGAGTCAGCAGGGAGAAGAGGGCCTTGATGGCCCCCAGGCCAGCCAGACCACGCACAGCATTCCTGTGGACGCACATAGGAGCGAGGGGCCACAGAAAACTGAAAAAAGGAGCCAGTCAGAGTCATAGGAAGGGACCAGCACGTGGCCTGTCCCATGGGAAGCGTTTGGAGTGTAGGTAGTAGAGGAGATGGGCCACCAGGGGAACACTGGAGCACAGCATGGACAGCTGATCTGCCCCCCAGTCAGCACAGGCCCACTCAGTGGAGACTGGTCAGGAATACAGAACTGCATGGGGTGCGGTTTGCTGAAAACACTCAGGATCAGACCAGAGTTTCTACACAACCCAGGTGTACTAGACCTCAGAAGACCTGGAAGTGCTTACTTACAAGGGCAACAATTAAAACATGAGCTGCACAAAAAGCCTTCCCCAGAATATTAGCAGCAAAGCAGCAATTTAGCTCAACCACAGGGCTCAAGTGCTGGTTCCCACAGGAAGTTTTCCCATTTTAGAAGTAACCAAAGGACAACAAATTAGTTCTAGTACAGAGATTAAGTGGTGGGAACAGCGAATAATCCAAAACAGAACTGAAAGAAAAAACAAAAAACCCACACATCAGAGACAAAATTCTGATATTAACCAGCAAAGATCTAACACCACCAAAGAACATCTATAAAACCCAAAAGGACAGAAAGCCCCCCAGGCTCTCAAGCCAGGGTAGGGTAAGGCCAAGGACCTCAGCCACACCCCACGTGCATCCAGCCCAGTGATGACCACTGAGCCACTGCCAGAAGCACCACAGGCTCCTGGGCTGGGGCAGTGGGGAGCAGAGGGCTTCAGCCACACCCCCCGACATCCGCATCCAGCCCAGTGACAACCGAGCCACTGCCAGAAGCCCCCTGGGCTCCCCTGCCAGAATGAGGGGGTGCCATGGGCCTCGATCACACCCCCTCCTCCCTCCTCCTCCCACCCTATCCCCTTCCCCTTCCCCTCTCCCCCGACCCCCAACTGCTCCATAACATCTTAGAATGTTAAAAACAATAATGATAATAATAAATTTTTTTAAATAAAAATAAAACAAAATAAAAATAAGAGCTGTCAATACTTTAAAAAAAAAGATGGAGGGAGCAGTCTCCTCTTGCCTGAAGGGTGTGGGGTGTGGGGTGGGGAGATAAAGGGGGACAGTGTTTGCATGGACAGGGGGCAGGGAGGTGTGTGTTCCACCCACCAGCCTCCTCCTAAGGAACCTGAGGCCTCCTCAGAACAGAGTCAGAAAAATCACTGGACTAGATAAAGGAATGGAGAACAAGCTTATTGGATTTGACGTTGCTAACAAGACAGGTAGATTCAACAACACAAAAGGAGCAGGGATGATTTTCACAAATAATCTTGAACAGTGGGAAAAAGAATTCATTAGACCAAAGTACTAACTTAAATGGCCAGTGCAGGCAGGGAATGGGCCTGTCCTCCCCGTCCTCCCCGACTGACCTCCAGATACACAGGCAAATCAGGGAACTCAAACAGAACGAAGTCAGTATAGCTCAAAGCCACTAACAGAAAAGAGAAAATCTAGGTTCTGGTTAAAATATGGTAGACTACATATAGCTTTGATTCTAATTTGAACGGGCTCAACTAAGTGCCTGGAACAAACAAATAATGACTTTGATTCAGCTTATAACTTAATTTTTAAAAGAAATATTTTGGAGGGGGGTTCAGCAAAATACTTTTTTTTTTTCCTTTTTGTCTTTTTTTTTACTGACCAGCAACAGGATCGCAACCCTTGGTGTCGCGCCCGCACCGCGCTCAGCCAGCGAGTGGGAACTGGTCTCCACATGGGATCCGAACCCTCGACGGGAGTGCCACCACGCTCCCAAGCGGCACACTCTCCAGTGCGCCACCGTGCCGGCCCTCAGCAAAATACTTTTAAGAGATCATTTTAGCTAGGGTGTGCTTTGTTTTCTAGGTTGTCGTGATTTTTTTACTGTTGTAAAATATATACAACATAAAATTTGCCATTTTAGCAGTTTTTAAGTGTATTGTTCAGCGGCACTAGCTACATTCACAATGTTGTGCTAGCATCATCGGTCTTTCCAAAACCCTTTCATCACCCCAAACAGAGACTCTGTACCCATTAAGCAGTAACTTCCCATTCTCCCCGCTGCCAGCTGCTGGTAACCTCTAATCTACTTTCTGTCTCTATGAATTTACCCATTCTGGATATTTTATATAAATGGAATCATACAATATGTGACCTTCTGTGTCTGGCTTCTTTCGCCCAGCACGACCTTTTCAAGGCTCACCACGCTATAGCGTGTAACAGCACTTCATTCCTTCTTACGGCTGAATAACACTCTGCTGCCGTCGTATACCTCATCTTGTTTACTTATTCATCTCTTGAGGGACACTTGGGTTGTTTCCACCTTCGGCTATGGTGAATATACGTGTCCCTTTATAGCCATGGGATGAAGAAAGTGCAACTGCCCACTAGCGATGCAGCAGGCTGCGGCAAGACCAAAAGGCAGGAGGTGACTGAACACAGGCAGGAGGGGGCTGCGGCCTGGAGGAAGGGGTGCTGTGCTGGTGGAGGTGCAGGGCAACAGGCTTAAACCTATGCTGCAGCACAGCCCTGGCTGAGCACCTGCCCCACTTGCCCTCTCAAACCAACTTGCCCGACCCCGCCCCTCCCTGGGCGTCCACCTCTGCACCTGCTGGGAGAGGGCTGAACCACACCACATGATTCCTAAGGTCCCTTCCAGTTCTGACAATCAGCCCACCAAGACTTTGATCATGGGGTGACTAAACAGTTAATAGACTAAGGAAGGACCCTCTTTGGAGGGTGAGGAGAGAAAGGGGCCTCTGGAGGTGACAAAGGTCCAGTCCTTTCAGGAGAACATGCTGCTCACTGCAGAGTGTGTAGGGAGTGATACCAGGCAAGAGCAGAGAGGGGTTGGGCAGATGCTGGGGAGTGTGCCTGTCTGCCCAGGGTCACCGTGCTTCCTGGGGGCCAGGATGGCTTGTCAGGCAATTCTTAAACCACTGGTGAAGGAAGAGAGGGAGAGCCTTGGTGGGCAAGGCAAATGAGACCCTTAGTGATTTCTAGCATAGATCAGAATGGCCTGGGGTCAGGTCCTGGACAAAGGGCATGCATGCCCAAGAGAAGATGTGGGAGAGACACATAGAACAGGGAGCCACATTCCTGTTCCCAGGCGTGTGCTGCCGACATCAGCTAGCTGTGTGGCCCTATATGAGACCCTGAACTACTCTGGGGCCTCACTCGTCATGGATACGAAGTACAGCTCAAAATCCCTAATCTCTGAGGGCCTCCCAGGGTAAGTTCCAGGGCACGTGGGAACACTGAAGGAGGTATCAAGAGAGATCTCTTCCACACTCACTCTCTCAGCAAATGTTTACCGACCACTACTCCGTGCCAGGCTGTGTGCTAGGTGCCTTTCCTTCATCCTGCCTGATACTGAGTAGACAAACAGAAGCGACAGTGTCTTCTTGTTGCAAAGATTTGCAAGGCCTAACTGAAGCAGCCAATAAGAACAGGGCTCTCACTGGTGAAACACCCACCTCCAGTCTAGCTTGCTGCCAGTGCCTACCAGGAGTCGTGGCCCAGCATCATGCATGCCCTGCCAAGAGCGATGCTCGAGCTCCTGGGAGCGCCCCCACCAATGGGCTGAGCTCAGGCACCTGCCAGACTGGGAAAAAAGACAAAAGCCAAAAAAAAAAAAAAAAGAACAAGGCTCTCACTGGTGAAACACCCACCTCCAGTCTAGCTTGCTGCCAGTGCCTACCAGGAGTCGTGGCCCAGCATCATGCATGCCCTGCCAAGAGCGATGCTCGAGCTCCTGGGAGCGCCCCCACCAATGGGCTGAGCTCAGGCACCTGCCAGACTCACCTTCACACAGGAGTAGATGACGGACACAAACACCACCAAGGTCAGCAGCAGGAAGCAGGCCAGGTAGAAACTCAGCATGAACACGGAGCCCTCTGTCAATGTCTTAGTCACTTGGGGCTGTGGCCAGAGAAGGGAATGAAGCCGCTGCAGACAGGGCAGGTAACTGGGATGACTCAGCCCCCAAGCCATGCTGTAGAGAAAGAAAAGCGCCAAGAGGCAGGATTACGCATGTAAGTAAGGGGACTGTCACTTGGAGGGGATGGGTGCTGGTTATGTTACTTTTTTGTATGTTTAATGATCGCATAATAAAAAATAAAAATATGTACATACACATATACTATATATGTATACATATACACAAATATGCATGCATGCACACACACAAATACATATACACATACATAGGGCTATTATGTTCATCTCCTAAGCGTGACTCAAAGTGAATGACTTAACAAACACTTCATTGCCAAAGCCCACTGCCCACTTCAAAGTTTTCCTGATGGAAGCCACAGGTTCTCTCAGTGACACAGCCAGTCCTCAGAAGAGTTCAGGAGCACCTCTTTGTGAAATGCCTTCAGAACCTGAAGTCCATTCTTTGAAATACCCAGAGTAGTGGAAAACTTTTATCTTTTGAAGATATATTGGGTTTTTTTGGCAAGAACCAAAGGTCACGCAGAAACCAGCCTGGTGAATACCTGGGATGACTTGATAGGGCCACGGTGTGGGTTAAATGGGATGGAATGACAGTGCAGCGCCCAGTGAGAAGTCTCCTGCCCTGGAATGAGCACATTGCCTCCCTGGCCCAAGAGGTCACACCCCTGGTTTCCTAGTCCTACCAAGGACACCTTTGGAAACCTTTCTCCCTGTCTGAGCAGGTTGAGCCCAGACTCCCTTCTCTGCTCTCCTGAGTGACCATCCCCTCCCACTCCTGGGAGCCCCTGCAGCTGGAGGAGTGGGCCCAAGAGGGACTGGGGTACTTACTGGGGCACGATGGTGATTTGGACAAAACAGATGAAGAGGAAGACGAGAGAGGCACAGGCCACGTAGGCACCAAAGCGGTCATCCACCTGCTTGGAGTACTGAGAGGAGACACAGGGTGAGGGGCGGAGGCCCCCAGCTCCCACACACACCCAGAGCAGCCACTTGGGGCTGGTCACCTGTGCAGCCCACTCCCAGGACAGGGAAGACCTGGGAACCAGAGCTAGACTTAGATCACGAGAGACCAGTCCAAACCCACCATAGGGCGGTGCTGTTGAGAGGGACTGGGAAGTGTGTCAAACCAGCAACTTTCTACAGGCCAGGTCACCATCAGGGTAATTCATAAAGATCACGAGAGACCAGTCCAAACCCACCATAGGGCGGTGCTGTTGAGAGGGGCTGGGAAGTGTGTCAAACCAGCAACTTTCTACAGGCCAGGTCACCATCAGGGTAATTCATAATGCTCGTGGCTATCATTGCTAGGCACCATCTGCATGCCGGGAAATACACTAGGTGTCCAAGGCATCATCAGCCACTCTCACAGCTGCCCGGGAAGCTGGCACAGGACTACTGTTACCTTTGCTTCAGAGACGAGCACACCGGGGCTCAGAGAGGTTCCATGACTTGTCCAAAGTCATATCCAAGGTCCTGACTCCCAGCCCCAGATCCTCCTGTGACACCAACCAGTTGCACTAATAGGGGTCGGTGCTGGCACGGTTGGTCCCCCAGAGAGAGTGATACTAAGTCAGGTCCGTGCTGGTAAACACAATAATTTCTCTTTCCACAGTCTTATTCTGCTATTAGGTTTGCCTCACTTCATGCTGACGTGAGTTCACATGAGCCCTTTTTAACTGAACACTGGGGAGACCCTGCCACCTGGTACGAAGAGAATGCCTGGACCAGGGTGTGGCTCTGGCTCTGTCACTATTTCACTGGGTGGCCTAGAGAAAGTCACCCAACCACTCTGAGCTTTAGCTTTCTCATTCACGATTTAAGGAGATGGGACACAGAGATCTTGACTGCCCCTTCCAACTTTAATACCTGGAGGTTCCAGTGTGCCAAAAGCAGCTGGGTGGCCCATTGGTAATGATGATGATAACAGCAGTAGTAGCACAAATAACGCTGACATTTATTGAACATCTGGTATACGGCTGGGACTGTTTTATATGTTTTACACATATGAACTCATTTAATCCTCACTATGATCCTATGAGGTAAGGATGTTAAATATCCCTGTTTCCTAGACAAGGAAACTGAGGCATAGAGAGGTTGAGATTTACTCCTTCTAACTAAGGAAGTCTCCCTAGAACCCCCATCTCCCAGGGCAGCACAGCATCAGAGTTGGGGAAACTGAGGCAACAAGAAGAGGCTCCTTCCCCGGTGCTGGAGACAGAGGAGGAAGTGCTCCTATTGTCTTGTCCCCTCCCCCTGGTCCTGGTTCTGCCCGGGGCCTCCTTCCCAGCCAGGGTACTGTACCTTCTTCTCCAAGTCAGGCTCCCTAAAGGTCAAGAGGAACTTGCGGACATGCTCAGATCGCAACCTGTCGATGCTCCTGGCGTCGATGGCCCGACCCAGAAACTCATCCACTTCGTCCTCAGGGTTTGCACTTTCCTGGGCATTCCTGGGGAGCAGGAGGCACAGACATGAGCCAGGAAGGCCACAAGGGGCACCATCAGAGGGCTGACTGTGCATGTCCACCTGGACTGAGCAGAGGCCCGGCAGCCGCCCACTATCAGCCCTGATCAGGAGTGGGGGAGCTGGGATTGAGACCAGGTCAGCCAGGGGCCTGAGCCCACGCTCTTAACCACACAGACTCATGGGAAGCTGCCCGAGGCTCGCACCCACCGGCTGGAGGACCTCGCTGACAATCAGGCTTTCCTGACTGTATTAATCTATTCTATTATCTTATTATAATAACACTGTGAATTATCAGTGAAGGTTTCATTGTTCTTTCCCCTACACGTAACAGTCTCTGCTCTCTTCTCTCCAGCTGTATCCTCACCCTGAAACAAAGGCCATGATCAGAAGGTGAGACTTCTGTCACAGGGACTGTGGTCCGCCTGGTTTCCGGCTCAGCCACTCTTGGGAAGCAGGCTTCATAATCTCTGGGTGCTGGACCTAAAAACCCTATTTCTCAGGGGGAGCCCAGTCCTTGAGGGGAATTTCTGATGGTCTGAGAACTGGGAGGTGGAGGAGGAGGGCACTCCCTCCAGGCGCTGCTGACCACCGTGCAAGGTCTGCACTTTCCTAAGGGAGCCGCACGCGTGTGTGCAGAGTGCGTGCCTGGGTGTGTGGCTGTGCACGCGTGTGTGGAGTGGGGATAAAACGGGCAGTGCTGAGGCCCAGCCCTTCCACCGGGTGGCCAGGACCTGGCTGTCCTGGCCTGTCTGGGGCCACGGCTGACCACCTGCCGGCCATCGTGGGCTCTGTTCACTCTCAGCGAAGACTGGGATCACTTCCACGGAGCATGTGGAAACTGAGCACAAGACAGATGCGGTGATATCCCGCAGACAGAGGGAGCAGGAATAAAGAAGGGCATATTACTCACTTGTCCTTGGGGTCTTCAAAGCCCTAAACAGAAGGATGGAGAGAGAAAGAGAGGAGTATGAGAAAAGAGAGAACCGAAAACACGAAGGCCGCCAGCGCTGGGGCTGTGAGAAGCTGCGCTGATTTTCTCTCTACAGTCTACCCAAGGGCTTGGACATAGAGACTGTCGCTCAGTAGTTCCCTCCTTCATCTGGCAAATGCAGCTGGGTTCCTCCTCAGGAACAGGTTCTGTGCTAGCTGCTGGGAGGCACTGGGACTCCATTTCATCCCCTCCTGTCCCTATGTTCCTTCCCATATTCCCCGAAACCTCTTCCCCCCTCCTCCTGGGCCCTGGGCTCAGAGGGTCCCGTTCCAATTCTGCCACTTGCTCAGATGAAAACAGGAAATTACTCAGCTGCTCAGCCCCCTTCCTGTGTACACACTCATGCACACTCACTCCCCCACCTGCCCCCAACACACAGAGCACACAGAAAACCTATGGGAGTTCACAAATTTTGCACTTAAAAAATTAAACTCCAGTTACCTGCAACAGCCTTTTTGCTATCAGAGAACCAGTGTATTCTTGTAAGGCCAGAGGTGGTTGGGGACGCAGCAGGTAAGGAGCTGCCTGCCATGGGTCTGACTACTGTTCTGTTCATTTCCACAGGGCAGAGGTGAGAGTGGGAGGGGTCCTTATTGACAGTCAAACTCAAAGCTCTATTTAGCATTAATCTATGAATTTCCACAAAATGAGACATGTGTGTTGGGGTCTGACCTGTTGTAGCAGAACGGAGGGTTCCCTACAATGGGAAGGGGTTGGATCCAAGGAGGATTTGGAGGAGGTGACAAGCAGCCCCAGGACTTGCAGTTTCAGATAAGGCTCAGGTTGCCAGGACAAGGACACAGGATGACCCGCCATCTCTGTGACCCAGCATGGAGCACTCTGCTGGGCCAACAGGGAGCTTGGCAAATGCTGGGTGATCCATTCCCACTGAGGACATGGTTTGAAAATACAAAAAGAGAGATTTCTGTTTTTCTCCATGAGCTGCCAGGTCCATGCAGCATCAAGGCGCTCTGTCTCTGCTCTAGCCCCAGCTGAGGGCCTCTAGGAGCCTCGGCAGCCTTCAGTGGCACATCCACGCCACCAGCCATGGGCTCTGAGCTCCTCCCAGGCTGCCCGCACTGGCCCAGGAGGGCCTGTCTGTTGTCTTCTCCTTCTCCTGTGAGAATTGCCGGGCCCTCACTCCAGCCTGCAGGACCCAGCTCACTTCACCATCCCAGCCCTGGGCTGCAGGAGTGGGTGTCACCCAATTCTAACACAGTGGACGCCATGGTGGTGTGGGGAGCTCAGCATCAGGTTGGGGTGGTGAATTGTAATGGTCACTAAATACATGGGTCCATAAGCCATGGCAGGGGGGTCACTAAGAACCCAGTCCTGCAGACTGTGTGCAAACACCCCCCCTTCCTAGTTCTAGGACAACAGTCACTTAACCTCCACCAGCCTGCTTGTCTGCTGCTGACCCCCCCACTCCGGGGGAGAGGTGTAGAGCTTTCCTGGGCATGCTCCACTGTCAACCTTTTCATTAACAGATAACCTTAAAGACCTGACAACACTCGTGCCTAAGCACAAACCAGCACAGCTCATCACTGTTTTAAAAGCTGAGTAAAATTTGAGAAAAGACTGAAAAAGAATAAACTGCTGACTAAGACTACTATCTTCTAACTGCTCTCAGCCTCTGTTTCACTGAATTCCCAGCTCAGCCTCATCTTCAGTGGACTGCTGTTAAGTCAAGGCAAAAGTTGTCTTGTTGCATTTTGGGTGAGTTTAACCCAACGCCAATGGCCTGCACAGCAGCCACTGGAGCCTGTCTGCATCCCCAGCCTGGAGACTCAGGCAGACAGGCTGTGTGGGGCCAGGAGGCTGCACCGTGATGCCAGCCCCCATGACACTGTGCCCACCCAGGTGGGAGCCTCCTGCCCACGGGCTGCTGCAGAGGCCAGAGGGCCCTGTTCCTCCACACACTTTTCCTTCCCTGCAGCCTCCTCATTCTGAAACTGTCCCTTCCCCAGTTATAGCCCTTACTGATAATTCTTCCAAGGTTCCTTGTCCTAACAGCGATTAATACATCTGCCAAGCCAGTACTTACAGTCCAAACTGCCTCCCTTAACAGCTGAAATAATAAAGGTGCCACTTACACCAAATATCACGAAAAAACAACTTTCCAAGAATTTTGAACAGACAGTGACTTACCAGCACGCCCCTTTCCTGCTTGCTGGAGGCTGCCTTCTCCTTCCTCTCCCCTCTCTTCCCCCCTCTCCAGCAGCTCCAGCACCCCCCACTCCCTCCCTCCCTTCTGTCCTGTGCTAGTCCTGCTCTCCCCTCCCCCTCCTCTGCCCCCTTCCTCCCCTCTTGACCATCCTGGTCATGCAGTACAAAGTCTGCAGGACATTAAAGGGCTGGGGTGACAACAGGAGGGGCAGCCAACTGCTTTTTGCTTTGGGAAAGGCCCCTGGGGGAGGGAGAGTGCTGGTCTGAGCCCTTGGTGTCACTGACCAGGTCTATGAACGTCCAAGTCCAGAGCTCTGGGGAAGACCAGGCCTCTCCCACAGGCCTGCTCATCACATTGGTACACCTTGAGCTGCTGGCTTTTTGCTTTGGGAAAGGCCCCTGGGGGAGGGAGAGTGCTGGCCTGAGCCCTTGGTGTCACTGACCAGGTCTATGAACGTCCAAGTCCAGAGCCCTGGGGAAGACCAGGCCTCTCCCACAGGCCTGCTCATCACATTGGTACACCTTGAGCTGCTGCTTTACCATCAACATTTAAAATGAAGGTCTTGACTCAATTTGTATTTTTCTTCCTGTGCATTTCCTTAAAACTGTGTATTTACTACTTGTTAGCTGGCAGGGAGCAGAGTGACCAGGTCCCTGGCCTATCCCCCTTCAGGCCCTGGCTCTTGTCCAGTAACTCAAATGGATTCCCACAGAGTCTGTCTCATCCCTTCTGCTGCAAGCTAAACCTATACTCTGCTCAACAGACCCCAAACTCAGGGATTCCACTGCACATACCCAACCTTATTCACAAGGGGGTCACACACACACACACACACACACACACACGCACACGCACGCACTCTCATGTACGCTAACACACACGGTTCCTGCAGCGTCCCTCCTCAGCCCTCCCTCAGTGTGAGTGATCCCCACCTGGGAACCAGGTGCCCTTGGGCTAAGCAGCGTGCCCCAGAGGCAGAAACCAAGCTCTCAGACAGCAAGAGCGAGAACGCTGCTGCTGTGACTTGGCTTCTCGTCGTCCCTCTTCCTCTTCTTCCCACCTGAATCCACCTTTCTGTCATTGCTGCAAAAGCCCATGTGGTGCATCCTGAATTTGCCTGTCCCTGGTGTGTGCAGTGATGGCTGGGGGTGTCTGACCTAGGGCAGGCAGGGTCCCCTTGAGGTGGAGGTGACACTCCTGCCATGCCGCCTCCACTCATTCAGCCCTCACGCTCCTGCTGGAAGGTTGGAGTTAGCAGGGGTGCTTCTCAGCACAGAGGGCAAAGGGATCATCCTGGCACTTGTCAGAACTGGAATGGTGTCTGAGCGACTGAGCCAAAAGATGTGGCTTCAGTTGCCTGGGAATGCAGGAGGTGCTGGCAGGGGTCTGGCACACTGGTGCCCACCCAACTCCCCAAGGCCTCACCAGACAGTGCCAAGAGACTGCTGGAAGCTTTGCCGAACCCTGAGACTAGCCAGACGGGCCTGCTTCAGACTCTGCCAGCAAGCTCTGCCCAGAGGGAGGGAGGAGGGGACTCACCGCTCTTTTCCAGAGCCAAATTCCGCATGCCATGAGACAGTGGGGCTCATGGAAAGGGCCCAGGCCAGAAGTCAGGTGCTCTGGCTCCTAGTCCAAAGTTGCACCCCACTCCCATTTCCTTCTGTGGCTTTGCGGATTCCCTCAGGCAGCAGGAGGGCCCCAGCCCTGTAGAGTGCTGCCACACATCACCCTGCCAGCCACTCACCATCCGCTTCATCTCCTTGGACACCTGGTTGCCGCCCAGGTGGTTGTAGAAGGGGCGCTCAGCCCCCCAGTGTGGTGGGTTGTGCCCAATGGAGTTGGTTCTCTGGCGGTTCATCTTGGCGATCATGGCCTTCTCTTCTTTCTGGGAGAGCAACATAGATGTGTCAGCCTGTGAGCAGGGACATTGGAGGAGCCCAAGTGGGGAACTCCCCATTCTGCCTAGAAACAGGGTACCTGGCGAGGTAAGGGGCCAAGTCAGCTGTCCTCTCTTCTCTGCACAGCCCTAGAGCCCAGAAGTCTGAAGAGGTCCTAGAATCCCCAAAGCAAGCCTCCTAGATCCCTCTAAACTCCCTAAGGTCAGCCCTGGCTGGCCCAGGTGGGAGCAGAAGATACTGAGAGCTGGTTTTGTGAGAAAACAGAGGGCGTGGGAACTTGTTATTTGCGAGGAATTCTCCTTACAAGTTTGACCACAAGATTCTATCCCTGGCACCTCTCAAAACTGATGTTCAGGTCACTGCAGCTCTCTCCGGGGTCTGAGGACGTACGGAATTAGAGCGAGGAAACAGCGCGATCCTGAGAGCTGTGTGCTGTGATACCAGAGTATTGACTGCATTTCCAAGAGCAACAAAGGACGAATAAATCTTTCAACAACGATCCTACATCGACAAACAAGCGGCAGCGGGTTCGAGGTTTTGGGGCCGACACTGAAGAGGTCTCCTGAGAGCGCCCAAGCCCGGCCGCGGGAACGAACGAGCGATCAGCCCAGTCATCAAAGGCATGTGCTTCCTCTCCTCCCTCTGCCCAGGTGGGGGGAGGGGGGGCGGGCTGCGCCTCACCTCTGGTCTCCCAGGCAGCCAGGCCAGCTCATGCCTGAGCCTCTCAACTTGGTTACTGGCAAGCTGTGGTGTCCCATCGGGCTCTGCCCATTGGAAAGTGGGGGCTCAGGGCAGGGTATGGCTCTACCTACAGCCTCAGGGGTGGGTAGAGCTTGAGTCTGAGGTGTCCAAGGGGGCGAGAGAGGAACAGGAGATCTGGGATTCCAATCTGCACTCAAATGCTCCAAAACAGGCATGTTCTAGCAGAGAGGACAGTAGGACAGGCCCCTGCTGCCCAGAGACAGCTTCCTAAGAGGCTTGGGTCATTGAATGACAAGATTCAAGGGCTGACATGCATTGTACAAATATACAGAGACTCAGCCAGCTACCTATGGGTCAACACACTCCTCAGCATCTGTCAGTCTGTCTGTCTATCTCTCCGTTCAAATGGGCGCATGAGGTGGAGGGTTGGCGAGGCACCGGGGAGACCCATGGAGGCCCTCCCCTCAACTCCCTCCCTCGGCAGATAAGGTGACGTGGAGGTGGGGAGACACTCAGCCTGCTTCAGCTGACACTGCTGGGGGTAGGGGGTGCTGTCACTCTGTCTGTCTCCATTTCACCCTTTCTGGACCACTTGCCAGGCCAGAGGAACCAAGGCCCAGAGAACTGAGGGCAGAGGGCAGGAAGGTGGGGCTAGAGGCCTTGTAAATCAGGTGCTGAGAGGAGGGAAAAGGGCCTGGAGGGATTTCAGTTCATTTATACTCTAGCCAAATAACATTACACTCTAGCAAATGTTTACAAGTGTGTCAATCAAGCCACGAGGAGCTCTCCCCAAAGTGCCCTGAATCCTCCCATCCCTCTTCCCGGTGTTTGTGGAGGGCTGATACAGCTCTTTCCAAGGGCCCCTGAAGGCAAGCTGTCTCCTGTGGTGTGCAGGATAAGGTGCTCTTGCTGTCCCTCTCAGGGTGGGCACCTGTCCTAACCAGCCCTGCCTCCCTTTAAAAACCTGCTCGGTGTGCAGGATAAGGTGCTCCTGCTGTCCCTCTCAGGGTGGGCACCTGTCCTAACCAGCCCTGCCTCCCTTTAAAAACCTGCTTTTGCCATCATTACAAGACTTTCCTGAACTCTCCTTGCAGCTTAATGTTGTCATTAGTCCAACTTCCTAGGAAAAGAAATGGGGAAGCTCTTCTCTATGAAAGGGCACTGAACAACAGATAACTTCAGTGGAAACACTGTAAGCACAAGACATTTTAATTGAGGGAGAAATATAAAATGTTCTCTTCATTTGCTTTAAAAATTAAGAACATAGAACATGACACTATTAAAAATAGAACACTGAAGTCTGCTAATAATTCAGTTACATTTTGGCAAGTGTGGGTGAGACAAAAGGGAAAGAAGACACTAGAAGTGAAAGAGGGAGAAGACAGAGGTTCAGGAAACAAAGCTATATGGGCACATACAGACAGACACTGATGTGTCCATCAGAGAGAAATGAGGACAAACATCCACCTAGAAAACGGCGAAAGAGGAGAGTGATGGAGATGAAGCATCTGGTACACACAGATTTCCCTGCTGCTTCGTTTTCATCTTGTGGCCTTCTGGCGCTGATCTGAGGCCCCTTGCGTTTTTGCAACAGAAGCAAAATGAAACTATTCCCTCTTTGCCATCAGCCTTTGCCAGGCCCCTCCAACTCTCCTGTCCTCTCTCAGATGCAGGAACCACGTCTGCATGAGGAAGTCATGACTTCACTCAAGGAAAGAGAAAGGAGAGAAAGCAGCAGCAGGCCAAGAACACGTCCCCCCCCAAGAGTGGAGCCCCTGTGCCCCGCCCACGGACCCGCTTCTGGGTGCAGCGCAGGATGAGGAAGGTCTCAATGCTGTGCTCCTTGAGGTAGGCGTTGCGCTCGCCCCCGCAGCCGGGCTCCACCTCGTAGTCCCCGTTCAGGTAGTTGAGCGTGGCCTTGGTGATGTGGATGCGCCTGCAGTGGGGACGACAGAGGATGCGAATGCAGAACTGCAGCTCCCATCAAAGCCAAACCGCAAGCCCCGAGGCAATCACGAGTCAGACCTCAGGGCCCCCAACTGTGGCTCAAGCGCCAACCCCAACCTTCCCCCCTGCCCACCCCAGTCCCGCCTCCTCAGGACAGTCACCCCCGGTGGGCTCGGTGGGAAGTGAAGGCGGGGCCCTGTGCCGCGGTGGCCCTCACTCACCCCGCTTTGCCGCCAGCTTCCATGTGATTGGCCAGCGTGACGTCGTTAGACCAGACGTCGAACTGCCACTTCCTGAGACCAAGGACACCGCAGTGTACTCGCCCACTGTGAATTCCCACGCGCATGTTCACGTTCACCCCAGTCACCTCCCGGACCAACCTGGGGATGGAGCAGGGGTAAGGCTGGGAGAGGGTCAGGAGCCAGGCACACGGAGTGGGGGTGAGGCTGGGAAGGTGGGTGCAGGGCGGGGGGCGCCCAGACGTGCAGGGGTCAAAGAAGCATCTCTGTCCAGCCCCTATGGAGTCTGAGCACGTTCAACTTGAAGGGGCTGGGGACGGGGCTGCAGGTGTGTGGTCCTGGTGCTCAGGTGCAGTGAGCGGGGAGAGGCACTATTTCCAGGCGTGGCCACAAGGTGGCGTGGTACCTTACACTAAAACCAGGGCCCCTCCGCTTCCCCTCCACAGGCACCTCTGGCCATCAGTAGTACCCTCGGTGAATTAAATTGTGCTCAGAGAAACGCAAATGCACTTTAGGGCCGACTTGAATCAAACAGGGAAGTTACAGCCATTCCAAACCCCATTCATATCATGCTCTTGAGGGTTAGACAGAAATGGTTTTTGGATTATCTGTTTATTGGATTTAGCCACATTGCTGCTTCCTCCACGTTAGCAGGATGACGGAAAAGGTTGTTTAAGTGGGTCTCAAGAGACGACCTATGTGCTGCTCAGGAAAGAAAGGGAGCCTGGGCAGGTGCAGGGGCTAGGGGTGCTCTGTGCTCTAGAGGATGGCTCCAGTCCCCACCACACACACCAGGAGGTCCCCAGTGGCCGGGCACACCCTCTGTGCCCACTTGGAAGTAAGCTGTTTTCTCCAGGTATGTGTCTCAGGCTCACGGGAGGCCACCCAGGGTCTGCAGGGTGCAGGTGCTGGGCAGGGGGATTTACACAGTTTGTACTTTTTAGGGACCTGGACCCTCCGACAGCCTGGGCAGGGTCCATTCATACAGCTGAGGGATCAGCAGCCTGACGTGGCCCCATAGGCAAAACAATCCCTCGGACTTCCTGCCCCCCACCCCACCCCATCAGCAAGAGGCTGCCACCCATTGCAGGGTAGATTTATGTCACCCATCATTTTTCTTGCCCTGGAACCAACTTGGTAAATACCTTTACTGGGGCCATTCCTCCCATCCACAATGCTTCAGACTCTTGCTTTGGTTGATGATATCTCATCTATCTTTTTGGCCAAACTCCAGGGCCACCTCCCTTATGAAAACTCTCTTGACCCCCTCAGTGGAACCAATTGCCCCTCCAGGGCCCTCCCACAATAGTTTTCCTCTCTTACCTTGTAGTGTCCACATGACACATGGGGTATCAGAGCCATGGGAGTCCCGTCCTCTCTCCCTCAACACACAGCGCTCCCAGGCGAGAGACTGATTGTCCAGCCCAGGCATGCAGCGGACACTGGACAAATGCTGCCAAATGGAACTGAGCCAAGCCAGTGGACCCCGCCATCTTACTGACCAGCAACCCTGACCTCTGACCTGCCATTGATGCCTTTTCTTTGCTCCTGTCCAGGCTATTTCCAAAGTCCAAAGTTACTGAACCTGGATGCAATCTCTGACCTGCTCCCTTCTCTGAGATGCCAGCTTGGATTGTCCATGTTTTTCAATGACCAGGGCTCCTTCCGTGGCCAGTGATGACCAAGAATAAGCCAAAGAGCCTTTTTGCTATTGCTCACAGGAAAGATGGATTCTCTCAAACCTGCATTTGAACCCACCTGCCTAGTAGTAGTACCCCGAGGAGTTAACCCCCATGAGTCCAACTTTCCTGTAGGGGCAGAGGTACAGCCAGTGGGTTCTACACTTGGCGGGGTGTTTGTGAGAAGACCAGAGGCCCTGGAAGGGCCAGGCCCTCCCACAGCATGGGGTACAGGCACAATGGCCAGCTTCATCTCCTCTCCTGGAGGGGTGAATCCGCACCTCCTGCTGACCGGGAGTTTGCTGCAAAGCCTGCCCTTTCTACATGCTTCCTCTGGGAAAAGCTTCCCAGGCTGCTGTGGGTAAAAGAAGCCCTGGAGAAGGCACAAAGTTCAGAGTGTAAATCAACCCTCCAGCTTGGCCGGGTCGTCCTTGGAAGATGGCTTCACCAACTGCGTCCCTGCCTCCATCAGTCCAACTGGGCAGCCAGCTGGTCAGCCAGTTACTTGGCCTATGGGACAGTCCCCTGGAGGTGGCACTTACGAGATGGCCTCAATCATGTCCATGCCCATCTCCACACAGCAGTGGGCGTGGTCAGCTCTTGCTTCAGGCAGCCCTGAGACACAGTAGTAACAATCCCCCAGGATCTTAATACGCAAACAGTGATTCTCCTGGAAAGAAAATTAATTTAAAAAATTAAAAATAGTAGGAAAAGATAAGTGGGAGGGAAAGAAATGGGAAGCAAACAGATTCACCCCATGCCTGGAATAACTTGCCTTTTAGGGCAGTGAGCACAGACCCAGGGCAGGAATCTGCATGGTCCCGGGACAGGCTTATCAGGAGACATGGGGGAGGAGGGAGGGTGGGGACAGAAGGACAGGCATTCCAGCCTCCCTGGCTCAGGAGCTCACTTTTAATGAGCCGCTGCTGAGACCCAAGGAGTATCAAGCTGGTCCACTGTGGCCAGCAAGCAGAGCAGCCTTGCCAGCTTATGGATGGCCCCATGCCCGAGTGTGAGGCCTTGGTCCCACTCCATGCCCCAGGAGTGCACGTGGACTCTTGGCCTAAGATTCTTTTGACAGTTTTCTGATTCTTCTTTTTCTTTCCTTTTTTGTCTTTTTTTTTTTTTTTTTTTTTTTTTAAAAAGATGACCGGTAAGGGGATCCTAACCCTTGACTTGGTGTTGTCAGCACCACACTCAGGCAGTGAGCGAACCGGCCATCCCTATATGGGATCCGAACCCGGGGCCTTGGTGTTATCAGCACCGCACTCTCCCGAGTGAGCCACGGGCCGGCCCCTTTTTTGTCTTTTTTTACTGACCGGTAATGGGATCGCAACCCTTGGTGCTGCGCCCACACCATGCTCAGCCAGTGAGCAGGAACCGGTCTCCACATGGGATCCGAACCCTCGGCGGGAGCGCCGCCGCGCTCTCAAGCAGCGCACTCTCCAGTGCGCCACCGGGCCGGCCCTTCTGATTCTTCTTTTACAAAAAGTTTGAAGTAGGCAGAAATGAGCTTTAACCAAAAGCTCACTTAATATTTTTATCAAAAAAGAGTTTTGCTAAACCAGCAAGTATACGAGTACCAAGAAACTAACAGAGCTGAAGTACCCACCCACTACTGCTGCTGAGTGACTGGTGCCACAGGGCCACCCCGCAGACTACCGTCAGTCATAATTGGGATTGAGATGAATGTCATTAATCATCAATTACAAGCTGTACAAATCTGGCTTCCAAAAGTCACTTCATGAAGTTGGGATGCTGGGACTCAAATGCCTATGTGGCCTGGATTCATTTGAGTCCCACCCAATGGCCAAGCGCCAAGCATGTTCCCACTTGCCTCATCCAAAGTCAGTGATAAGCGCATCAGTGAGTGTGAGGCCACCATCTAAGGCCCCCAGATGCCCCGGCACTGGCCTTGACTGACACCAGCCTCTGACCCACAGCCTTGTCTGGCATCCTGTGCAAGCAAGGGGAACATGGCCACACATCAGTAGAAATTGCATCATGTGGCCACTTATGTGCAATGACTCTACAAAGGCCTAGAGCATCACCCAATGCCACAGAAGCTGGGAAAGGATGACAGTGTGATTAAAGATCTGATGAATGAACGCGTCATTCCCCACTCCCTGCCATGGAGTGCTACGTCCGGTTTGTTGGAATGTTAGAGTCCTCTTTCTGGAAGCCTCTAGAAGGTGGCACATGGGTGCCTGCAGCTAGTTGGGGATTCAGACTCCTTTTCCTATCACTCTGGCCAATCTCAGGAAAGTGGCTCTGCGGCACCTAATGTGCCCCAGACAAACAAATTCTGCTGGAGGTTTGGGCAGTATAACCTGCAGGCCTCAGCACCCCCTTCCACAGATGGGGACGTGGAGGGCTCCCGTGCACTCTCTGTGGCCAGTGACACTGCTGAAAGCATCTCCAACTGAGTGTTTGCCGGGGCCACTGTGGGGAGTGAGGACACCCAGCATGGCCTGAGCGGCCCTCTGCCTTGCTGGTTCCCAGCAGCGGGCTTGCTCAGCAGGGCACACTCTCGCACGCCCAGCCCTGGGGCTCAACGGGTCCTCAACCACAGGACCCTCCCTCAACAGCCCAGGTGAGAAAAGCCCAGATCAGGCCACCCCCCCCAGGCTCAGATTGACTCACCGCAGCCAGCTTGTCGAAGCGGGCAAAGAGCTCGTTGAGGGTCATGACCAACTCCTGGGCAGTGCACTGGGATGCCAGGCTGGTGAAGCCCTCGATGTCAGCGAACAGGATGCTGGGGAGACAGGTAGAGGAGGAAGACCCTGCTGCAGACTGCATGTCTGTGTCCCCTAAAATTCATATGTTAAAGCAAGCTTAATGTCCAATGTGAAGGGTTAGAAGGTTGGGCCTTTGGGAGGTGATTAGGTCAGGAGGACAGAGCCTACTGAATGGGATTAGCACCCTTATAAGAAGGGACATGAGAGCTTACATCCTCACTTTCTGTTCTCTGCCATGTAAGGACATGAGAAGATAGCCATGTGCAACCAGGAAGAGGGCCCTCATTAGAACCCAACCACGCTGGCACTCTGATCCCAGACTTCCAGCCCCAGAGCTGCAAGAAATACATTCCTGCTGTCTACAAGCCACCTGGTCTATGGTATCCTGTTACCGCAGCCTCAGCGGACTAAGATAGACCCCCATGAGGGAAGAAAGGCAGGAGGACACAGCCAGGGCCCAGCCTCGGGCTCCTCAGGCCTCAGGAGGACTGCTGGCCAAGCAAGAGTCCTGGAGGCCCACATGGCTGCTGAGTAGGGGACAAAGAAGCCTCGCACTGGAGAGCTGGGAGGTGGGAGGTGGTTGGGAGGTGCTGTCTGTCCTCCTTTTTGTGCTGACTGCACCCTCCTTCTGAGGCCTGGGGTGTGGTGCCTCCTGAGGGCATGAGACGGGGGCCCAGGTCTCAGTCCCCTCTCAGGCCTGCCCCTGTATGACCTCTGAGTAGACCCTTCAAGGTAGCTGGCCCTAGACCCTGCAAAGATCTCTCTTCCCAGTCCCATAGAGAAGAGAATCCCACCCCAAGCAGACCCCAAGCGCTCCATCCCTAGGAGTCCTCTGGTCGAGACAGACTAAAAGAGGCTCAGCAGGAGGGAGAGGACAGGCACAACCAGTCAGCGTCTCTGGAGGCCCCTCATCCCCGCCAGGCCTTTTGCCCTTGTCCTCCAGGCGCATGGTCACTCTCTTTCTGTGGCTCATGTTCCTTAGATTGAAAACATTTTCCTTTTCCTTCAAAACACACTACCCTAGGGCCAGAATGTGTAAGGGCCCCTGAAGTTGTTTTCTTAAAAGGGACACAAAATGTGGTAACGCTCATGTCCGGAGACGCTCCTGGTAGCCAGGCACGGAGCTTTCAACGTGTGCTCTCACTGAGTCCTCCCAGCAGCCCTGTGAGCGAGGTGTGCTGCCCCATCTCACAAACGAGGACCGAGGCTCGGAGAAGAAGCCGGAGGCGCAGCACGCGTGTGGGACCCTCCCTCCGAGGCCTGTGCCCTCCCACCACGCCTCAGACTCCCCAGGCTATAGACCTGACAATCTCATTTTTTAAATTAAGAATGTAGAACTTAACATATTTTGTCATCTTGTTCCAAAAATGTGTGCATGTCTTTTTATTTTTATCATATTGACAATTATATTGGATATTGACAATTATAACTGTAAATATTTCTGGGGCACACAGTGATGTTATATGTATAGAACGTGAAGTGACCGAATTAAGCTATAACATGTCCATCACTTAAATACTTATCATTTATCCCTCCTGTCTAACTGAAACGTTGTACCCTTTGACTAAGCATCTTTTATTGTGACATTTTGACATCTGAGGCCCTATGACCCTGGGAGACTGTCCCTCCCAAGTCTAGCCAATTCCCAGAGAATCTGCCCTGGAGTGTGCCTTTCCTGTGCAAAGAGACCAATCCAGAGTCTGCTGCCACCCAAAAGTCCCTGCCCTAATCATCCCAGACAGGTACTGGGCAAGTTGGGACAGCTCCTACACCCCAGGGTTCAATGAAATTACTCAACCCAGCTAGTCCTTCACCTCCTCACGCTGCTTCGTCTGGCCCACATTTTTCTTCCGCTCCCTCTGCCTCCTGACCCACCCTGGTGCTTCCCCCTGAGGCCTCTGTGTGGCGTGTCCCCTCCTCCTGGGAGCTGCCAGTAACAATCTTTTCAATGGCAATAGTCTCCTGATCTGTTGGCCTCACCACACCTGAATAAGAACAAAACCTACATTTAAAAACATTCAGACAGTTTTAAGTCTGTTACATGTATTAACTCACTCAAGCCTCACAGCCACACCATAGGTTAGTAACCTCTTCTTATGGGTGAGAATATTGAGGCACAGAAAGGTGAGTCACCTGCCCAAGGTCACATGGGCAGCTGGGCTCCCAATACATACTGTGCTGTCTGTTGGCCCCCCAGCCACCTTAAATGAATGAAAGCATCATCCAACACTGTCACTGTCTACGGGGAGGAGGGGCTTTTTGAGCTGCCCTACGTGGGCTTGTGCTGGGCGGCTGTGGCCCCGAGGCAGGCACAGGACTCCATTGAGAGGGGACACTCTCAGCAGCTGCTCACCAGCTCTCGCGAGGCAAACCACAGGGGGACGTGGAAACAGGCTGGGCCACCAGGAAGCGCATCCTAGGGCTTTGGCCAGGCTGTCCCACCTCCCAGGAAAGCCCAGGAGGGCAGTCCCCAGGCCTAGAGAGCCTGGTGCTGTTTCCCACATCCTGGCTCCTCTGAAAACTCCCATCCCAGCCTGGATCAGCGAAGGCAATTGCAGGAAGAAGGTCACAAAGATGGGAGCAATGGGGAGACAGGGACAAGAGAGGGAACAAATGAGAGGAGGAGGAGGTGCAGAGAGGAGAGACACCAGCCCGTTAGGCCCCAGGGCTCAGGACCTGCGAAAGCTGCTCAGGGTGGGCAGCCATGCACTGGAGGTCAGCAGATGGAAGGGAGCATGGAGAGAGCCCGCAGAACCCCGACCTGGCCCACCTTCCACCTCCCTGTCCTCAGGTGGCCACCCCAGTCCACCCAGGGAGAAGCAGACCGTCTCTCCCAATCTCTGAAAAAGCACCCATTACACAGCTGTTCTGGAAATCCTCCTTTACCTCTCAGGAAATCAAAGCCAAGGGAAGCTGGGGTCCAGATCAGCTGCACATGAGTCAAGGAGGACGTTCAGCGAGTACCCCCTGGGCTAACATCAGTATTTCAAACACAAAGCCAGCAGACGCCGTGCCCAGGAGCTGGTCCACCCCAAGGCGGAGGCAGGACTGCTACGGCGCAGGTAACCCACAGCACCAGGCAGAGCAAGCAGGTGAGGAGAGAGAGGGCGGGCCGCCCCCAGAGTCACAGGCAGAGGCGTGTGGGCCGCGGCGCCTCCATGGGCTCTGGCCTCCTGCACCTGCCTGAGCTCACTAGCCACACAGGCGGGATGGGCCTCTGGTTGAGAACCACTGTGCTAGGTTAAATGTCGCCTTCTCAAGGAGCCTTCCACCACCCTATTTAAACTCACAACCCCTCCCAAATGTCTATCTCCCTTTCCTGCCGTATTTTTCCCCATTGCAGTTTTCACCATTTAATATACTATTTACTATTGTGGCTGTTATCTATTATTATGCTCCAGTCTGTCTCCCCTCACTAGAATGTAAACTCTTTGGGGGGGAGATTTTTGTCTATTTGACTCACTGCTATATCTCAGCCCTTATAAACCTGCCATGATGGGCTGGCCATGCCCACCAGCCCTCTGCCGTCCCCCACCCCACACCTAGCACAATACACGGCACGTAATAGGTGCCCATCTCCGTTTCCAAGGGCTGCTGTAATAAAGTACCACAAGCTGGGTGGCTTAGAGAAACAGCCATTCACCCTGTCACAGCTCTGGAGGCTAGCAGTCTGAAATCAAGGTGTCGGCAGGGCTGCACTCCCTCCGAGACTCTGGTGGGTCCTTCCTGATTCTCCCTGGCTTCTGGTGGCTGCTGGCAGTCCCTGCTGCAGCTGAGCTCTCTGATCTCTGCTCTATCGTGACCCGGAGCTCTCCCTGTGTGCCTGTGCTTTCACAGGCCATCTTCCTCCTCTTATAAGGACACCACTCATTGGATTAGGGACACAATTCAACCCACAACAGTGCCTACTACTTATTTGTTGAAAGGAAGAGAATATTCATGGTTTCAAAGCAAGTAAGAGGAAGAACGAGTAAATCCAAACTGTGAGCTCTTCCTTCTGCCCCATGGTGCCTCTTGGAGACCCAAGCATGTCACCTGAGACAAGAGCCTGTGGAGCCCAGGGCTGGTGCACAGTGGGCACTCTGGCAATATTCATGGAGCCAGCGGCTGAATGGTTACAGAGGACAGGAGCTTCCTTCTCCTGTGCCAGAAGACATGGGAAATACTGGAGTGTGAGGCGCCTCCAGGGGCTTACAAAACCTGACCCTCCCTCCAGGCTCCTGGGAATCGACTCTGTCCCCTCCAGAGGCTTTCAGCAGCCACTGAGGAATCAGGGAGGGGTAGGTTGCCAGCAAGCTGGGGAGAGGTCACTCAAAGAGGGGCTCCTGGCCCGAGCAGGGGAGCTCAGACATGGTCTCCGAGGTCCTGACTCTGAGTCGCCCCACCCCACAGCTTCTCCCACACATTTATGGAAACTCTTCCACCTCCCCATTTCCCCCATTGCCTGTCAGAGGCAAAGTCACATTTCTCTGCTGCTTTGGGGAAGGATCTGCTTAGTGACTGTTACTTCTGGAGGCTCCTCTGTTTTACGAGGTTTACCCAACAGCAGACTGTCTGCTCTGCTGGCCAAGATTTCCTGATCTGCTCCTCAGTAATTCTGAAAGCCATTTCCCACTCAGCGCTGGGCCCAGATGTGCAGCAAGGTGCTAGTTCATCGATTAGCTCCCCTGCAAGAGCTTATCCTGGCAACAGGATCAGGCTCTCATGGCAGTGCACAGGAGCCGGCATGGGGCCCACACTGTCTGCATGCCCACCTAACTGCCCACCACCCGTCACTCCAGAGGTAAGAGTGGGGGGCTCTTCATCTCAATGACCACAATAGGCCCTTCAGCCTTCCCGCACAGCCTCAGTCCAGCTGTGCCCACATGCATCTTTGGTGAAGCACATTTCTTCATGGTTGTCCCTCTGGCTGCCAACAGGCCCCATGACTTTATGAAGCTGTCGGCTTCTGGCCCTGCTCCTGTGCAGATAGCCAGGGGCTGTGCTCTCCTAGTAGGCTGGGCGAGTTGGCAGTGCTGACAACGTCTCCTTTAGGTCCACATCCAGAACTATGCCAGGGGGCATGGGGCTAGGGGCAGGAGAGGGCAAGGTCTCAGCCCAACCCCCAGAGGTGGGGCCCAGTGGGAGCTGAAGTGCTGGGTGAGCAGGGCCGGAGTTGCCCTGGAAGCCCCCAGTGTGTGGGCTAGGGAGGGGCTGATGTGGCTGTGCCTCTGAATTGGCCAGTGGTCTCTTTGTGACCAAGAGGGCTGTCCTCTGCAGTGTGTCCCCTCCATTTGCTCCAAATCATGCAACCTGGGTTCATGCCCCTTGTGAGGTAAAGGAGGAGCAATGAGTCATTCTCACCCACTGGGTGAGTTAGCACAATCAGGTGTGGTCTTATTAACACCTGGCCTAGAACAGACACCAGAGGGCTGTTTTCCAAGGTGTGGTATTAAAAAGATTCAAGAGAGGCATATGAACCGGTAGCAGCCACAGAGCCATCTAAGGGCACAGGCTGGGGAAGGAAAAGGAGGGAAAGCCAAAGAAAGGATGCTGAACCCACCGAGTGTCTGCACAAATTCCACCAAGAGGGAGAACCTGCTCTAGGCCAGCAGCACCCTCTGTGCTCTCACAGGGACGGGACACCTTCCTTCAGCAAGTGGGGCCCTAGAGTCAAGCCATGTCCTGCCTCCTGCAGACCCCATCACCTAGATCTTGTTTCTGCCCACCGACTTCTACCCCTACCACCCATACAATGAACATCCTGAAGCACCTTGAGGCTTTCTGTTTGGAGTCTTGAAAGATCTGGGGAGACGCTCCCTAAGGGAGAAGCACGTAGGAGGAGGAAGCAACTGCACCAAGACCTGGCTGGGGCTGAGGCTACGATTGTTTTTTATCTTCTTCTCTACACTCCTCTTATTTTCCCATTTTTCTACAAAGAACATACATTCTCTGTATAATAAAAATGTTTATTTTTAAAAGGTTGAAACAAATCAGATTCTTATTTTAGGACCTGATTCTAACTCTTCCATCTTCATGATGTCTTCTTTAACTTACCCCAGCCCAGAATAATCCATCTTATGCCTGAATTTTTATTAGAATCAGAATCCCAAATCACAACTGATTCCAGTTGTTTCAAAGGCAGAGCTGCACATGTGCAACTGGACAGTACCTCTTTGCTCTGTCTTCTCTCCCCTCTTTCTCCCCCAGCTGGCTCCACTCCCCACAGATCCCCATTCTGTGTCCCTGGACAAACTCAGGCCTTTTCTCAAGATCCAACCCCAGGCGAGGATATGGAGAAATTGGAGCTCTTGTGCACTGCTTGTAGGAAGGCAGTTCCTCAAAAAATTAAACATAGAATTACCATACAATCCAGCATTCCAATTCTGGGTATACACCCAAAAGAGTTGAAAGCAGAAACATGAACAGGTATTTGTACACCCATGTTCGCAGCAGCATTAACAACAGCCAAAAGGTAGGAGCAACCCAGGTGTCCACCAGTGGGTGCATGGGGTAAACAAAATGTGGTGTATACATGCAATGGGATATTGGCCTTAAAAAGGGAGGGAATCCTGACACACGCCATAACACAGATGAACCTTGAGGACATGCTAAGTGAAGTAAGCCAGTCACAAAAAGCACAAACACCATATGACTCCATTTATATGCAGTACCCAGAGTAGTCAAATCCATAGACAGATAAAGTAGAATGGTAGCTGCCAGGCATTTGGCGGGAGGGGTTTAATGGGTACAGAGATTCAGTTTGAGAAGATAAAAAAGTTCTGGAGATGGACAGTGGTGACGGCTGCACAGCAATGTGAATGTAGTTAACGCCACCGAACTGTATGCTTAAAAGTGGTTAAGATGGTAAATTTTATGCTATGTATATTTTACCACAACTAAACTAATTTAAAGAGTAAAGTCCCAATCCCAGTAGCTCCCCCATTGGGGCCAGCCAGGCTGTCATGCTGCTGTTCCCATAGCACTCAGCTCAGCCCTTATCTCAATGTGAGAACTGGATATCCCCTGAGGAGCAAGGACAGTTTCTTTTCCATAGTAGCAGCCTGGCACATGGTAGCAGCTCAGTAAATGTTTGTGGAATGAATAAAATACTAATATAAAGATCACCCATATCTATAACTGGTATGGGAGTAAAGGTCAGAATGCTTTTCTTAGTATCAGCTTTGAGACAGGAATGCAGGGTGTTTATGGACCACTGCTCACGTGGTCATAACTAGAGATAAACATTTTCCACCCTCTGCCCAGAGGGTGCACAATCTGCCCATGAGTATCTGAGCATCTTGGACGTTATATCATGGTCATTATAATTCAGAACCACACCATGGCTGAGCCAGACGCCACAGCAACCTGGGGAACTCAGCCAAGTCCTTGAAGGAGACAGGAGAGGAGACGATAACCTTAAAAGGGGAGGCAGTAGGGAGAGACTGGGGAGAGAAGGGATCAGAGGAGGAAGGAACCAGGAAAGGGCACCCCCCCCCAGGCCCGCCACTCCTCTACTGCATTAGGGGAGGGGGGTGGTTATTTCATTCCCACCAGGATCAGCAGCCACTCTGCCGGACCCGGCTGCAGCTCCACAGGGCTACTGGGTGCAAACCAAGACCCGCCCCCACTCCATCCTGAATCCCAGGGCTCTAAACAGAGGGAGTCCCAATAGAAATGTTTCTTCGCAGGGGACCAGCACCCCCTAGAGGAGGCAGCCTTCTCTCCCTTCACACAAAGAGTCTCTGGAAGGATCTCTCACCCACCCCACCACCTACAACCTTTTAAATCTGAGGGGCTGCAGAGAGGGGTCAGGCCAGTCGGGTGTGGGGTCATCTGCATTCAGGAAGAGCCCTCGTGAAAGCAGAGAATCCGTCTGTGCTGTCAGGCCTGGCTGGGGCACTCCCTGCCCCCAACCTTGACTCGAGCCTGGGGTGCCTGGTAGTCTGACCCACCTCCAAGGGCAGAGTGTCTGCAGCCTCCTGGGCAGGCGCCTGCTCAGGGCTACCTCTCCTAATGCCCAGCAGCCCTGCAAGCAGCCCTGGGCTGGGCTGGGCCCTCTCTTATAGACTCTGCTCCTTTGTACCTTGATCACAATTGTAACAGAACAATTGAGTATACCTTGCAAAGCCCATGCCACCCTGGCCACTATCCCTCTCCTCACAGAATGCCTAGCACAAGGTGAGCATGTGATAAATTCATGATTTACTAATTATTCATTGTTGGTGTGTCTTCTCTAACAGAAGGTGAGTTTCAAGATGTCAGGTTGGCATGTGCCTTAATTCACATTGCACTCCCTGCCTCTAGCTGGGTGTTCTGGAGGCTGGTGGTGGCCACCCGCTGAAGCAAAGGCAAAACAGGAGTCAGGAGTTTGTTTTTTGGAGGGAGTGAGGCTGGCCAGTACAGGGATCTGAACCCTTGACCTTGGTGTTAGAACCGCATTCTAACCAACTGAACTAAGAAGCTAGGAGCCGAACAGATGGGTGAATGGACATGACTATCCCCATGTCACAGATGAGGAAACTGAGGCTCAGATTAGGTGACTTGCCCAAGTTCCCACAGCTACTAAGTGGCACAGCTGGGATGTGAACCACTGTGCTCAGCTCGGACACTTGCCTCATTCCACTCCACAAAAGTTGACTGCCTGGCAAGGGTGACCTGTGGTGCCTCATGTGTGTCTGCCCTTACTGTGACCCACGTGGTGCAGTGCCTTCTCTGGCTGGCCTCTTCCTCCAACCCCTCTGAGGCTGACCGATCTCCCTCCTCCCCAGGCAAAAATCCAGGAGCCTCCCTCCCCCCCAGAGCAGTCTCTGCTGGCATGACCTGGAGGCCCTCTCCCTCTGAGTGGGGACAACACAGCTCCCCTGACCTTGGCACTTCCAGCTGCAGGGGGCAGGTATCTGGTGGGGGAGGAGGTGGGCAGGATGGCTGCAAGCCATAGGTCTCACATCCTGGCAGTGGGCCTCAGCCCCGGCTGACCTGCCCAGCCAGAAGGGCAAAAACATCTCCACTTGTTGTCCCCCATCAGAAAGGAGAGGCACCTGGGCATCTCAGGGGATCTCCAGGGTTCCTCTCCGCTGGCCTGCCTCAAACCATAGGCAGTGGTGGCCTAGCACCAAAGCACCCTAAGGCTCCCTGGACAGTCCCTGGCCAGCATCCCAGGAATTGTATGCAGCACAACTACAATCCTCAGCGCCAGGGGAGAACAAGGCCACACAATCGGGGGCCCCTATCTATCACCCCTCCCTACCCAGGTCAAACCCTCATCCCTGACCCCTCATCAGTCCCCTACCCTTCCACAGATCCAGGCCCAGTCCATCACACTGTGGAGTTGATTTATTTTTCTTGTGGCCTTGCTCCCGATGGGGTTAGAGAACGGCATGTCATTACCCTCTCTAAATATTACAGCTCTGCAGAGAATTGATAAATGTGACTCATCACCCTTCCATTCTCCAGCTAGAGAATCCCCAGGCCTTTCTTTGTTGATATATATGTGATGATAATCATAAAAATAACAGTAACAGCAATAACAGCAGCTCCCAATTACTGAACACTTGCTATGTGCCAGATATTACGCTAAGCACTTCCCCACATTACTCCATTTACTGCCTACATCCCTATTAAGTGGGTACTCTCCCTGTCCTTTCATGCAGATGAGAAAACTGAGGTTCAGAGTGGCTCAATGCCTGTAACTTGCCCTGGTCACCTAGCCAGGAAACAGCAGCACTGGGACGTTGTGTACAGCTGCTTAACCCCAGAGCCCAGGCCTAACCTCTGTACCCCACTGGCTCTCCATGAGCCCAGCTCCAAAGTGTGTTTTTAAATGAGGATGTCATTCCTCACTACTACTTAACTCCCAATCCAAGCCAAAGGTTCAACCCCCAAACAGAGACCAGAGCAAGTGCTATGTTTCCACCAAGGGCTGCAACCAGTGCTGCTAAATGGAACAGGAAAAGAGGCCCCATGGGACATTCGCATGTGAATGCTTGTGGTTGGCCTCTGATGTGTACCAGCCACCTTTCCCCCTGGTGATTTCAGTCAGAATTATTTCCATCCCCATGAATATTATGGCATCTTGGTTTTCTCTCCTTTCATCTCTTTCCTGACTGATCACTGTCATTGATCCTGGCACATCCTAGACATCTAGAAACACCCCCACTGTGGCTGGGGTCTGATGTTTGCCATGCGGATGCTCCAGCCACTCTGTGATTAGGGCACTGTTCTTTTACTGACCCAAAGTTGCTGCCTCCTTGGGAGGTGAGGGATGAAGGAGGTGTCACCCAGAGCATGGGCCATTCCCGGAGGTGATCACTGTGGAAGAGGCCTGAGTCAACCCCTCTGACCGAACACCCTTACTGGAGGTCAGGGGACCCAGTAGCCAGCAATTGTGGGATGGGAATTAAGATGGTGCCTGCAAGTGGGAGAGGAGAGGGGGTGCAGAGGTGGTCAGGGGAGATGGATGCATGAGCCAAGGCAGGTTGGCAACCTGTGCATTAACTGCCAGGCTATTTCTGGGTGGCAAATTTTCTGCATTTCCTTTGTGTTGTTCTGCTGTATATTCGAGTGAAACATGCAGAAAGTGCTGCTGAGAAAAGAGCAATCAAGCAAAGCACCTTTTGTCCATGCTTTGCTGGGGATAATGCCAAGGCCAGTGAGGTGGTAGAGACAGGGCCAAGAGAGAAAATTCCAGAAGGGAAGAACTCAGGGGCTGGACTCAGTTCACATGTGTTGGAACCACTTGGCAGGCCTCCCCTTCCCATCTGAAACTTGAGCCTCTGGGATTTGTTTTAATAGGAAAGGCTATTTCTTTACATGTCCTAAGGTGGAGACCCCCAGATTTAAGGGGTCACTATCAGAAAGGAAAGGCCGCCGGTGGCTCTTCAGACTCTCACATGTACACACACACGAAGCCAAATTTCTCTCCTCCTCCTCTGAGTCTCCTCTTGGCCTGAGAGCTCCCTAAGCTTCCTTCCCACAGAATCCTCATAGGAACTCCTTTCTCTAAGTTAGGTGAAAACATCTGTCCAGGATCAGGTTGATTTTAAAAAGCTTCCTGGGGGGCAATTCCCCAACTTAATCAGCTGTGTGGGATCTTAGACAAGTTGCTTAATCTCTGTGCCTCGGTTTCCTCACCTGTAAAATGGAGATAATAATAGTACCATCCTCTTATATTTGTTGTGGGGATTCAGTGTCTCTCTGAAAACACTCAGAACAGCGGCTGTATTAAAGCGAGGTCTATATAAGTGGAACTATTATTACAAGTGACTGTTCCACCATGGCAGGACAGAGAAGGGGGTGAGGAACAGCAGAGAAACCAGCACATCA
The DNA here is from genome assembly GCF_000696425.1 of Galeopterus variegatus. Classification (NCBI taxonomy): domain Eukaryota; kingdom Metazoa; phylum Chordata; class Mammalia; order Dermoptera; family Cynocephalidae; genus Galeopterus; species Galeopterus variegatus. The sequence continues at coordinate 101,113 of NW_007726712.1, forward strand.
CGCCAGCTGAAAGGCTCAAGCCCAGAAGTCAAGCCACGGGCTCCATTTCCCTGTCTGAGCTGGGCTTAGGTCAGCAGGCAGCCCCCTCAGGACACCTGCTGGACACAAAGATTCAGCCAGGGCAGTCTTGTTCCTGGGAGACCCAAGCTGCAGCTGGCCCCACTGTCCCTGCCTGACAGTGGAGCACGGGTGGGCTTCAGGGGGCTTGGGAGACCCTAAAAACTGAGGACAAGTGTGTTGTGCAGGTACATTTTTCTCCCAAAGGCTTAGAGTCTCAGTTCTGAGAGACAGATGGAGGACATGCAGGTAGAATCAACAGTCTTGGATCCTAGGGCACAGTTGGGGACTGGACAGTTCTGCTCAGTGCATGAAAAAACAGCAGTCCCCTCCCCCCACAGCCACCAGCCTCCTTAAATGTGTGTGTGTGTGTGTTTGTGATAATTTGCATTATTCCATTTAATCCCTTTATTGAAAATTCAGCACATGTCTCCAGAGGGTTCTCTTTACACCAATGTCAGAGGGCTCATAGGTTCTAGGAAAACTTGCACATGGAGGAAGTAACTTTCTCGAAGGCAAGCACAGCAGCTCCTTTCTGGGCATATGGGAGGATTATCGGGCTCTCCAGGCAGCCATGCTGGATGAGCCCCCATGTTGTTTCACATCCCCATGGAACTCATAAGCAGATTTTGCACTCTATTAATCCACATCTGTTTGCACGTCCCTGCTGTCAGCGGCTTCTGTCTAGGGAGGTAGCAAGCATCAGTGAAAGGAGTGTGGGCTCTGGAGGGACCAGCCTGATGCACCCTGGCTTCTCCACCCCCGCTGGGGACCTTGGTCCCTTTAGACTCTTTTCATCTAGAACAGTCCCCACCTTTTTTTTCCTCCATGACTGACTTTTTATAAAGAGTCCAGAATGTAGACTTTGGATTTGTCCAATTGTTTCCTCGTGGTGTTTTTTTCTTTAAACTTTTTATTATGGAAAATTTCAATTTCATACAAAGTAAACAGAACAGGAGCTCGATCTATAAAAGGGGGGTGCTGAGAAGGGCACCCACCTTGCAGGTTGTGGGAAGGATTAGTGACAAGTGGGAAGTGCCTGGCATGCACTGGCCTGGAAGGCATGGAAGCCGCTGGATGGTGATGAAGGTTGTGATGATGAGGGTGATGTGTGGGTCCCAAGTCTGTGCTTTCTGTCCCCCTCATTAGGCTGAGAGTGCCCCCCGCTGGTGGCACCGCTTCCTTTCTCCTCTGCCTTCCCCATCCTCTCCCTGCAGCTTCGCCTTCCCCCCACCCCAAAGAAAGTTGAACAGGACACAAAGATAAACTACTCGACAGATCTGGAGGGGCAGGGCTGGGGGGCTCCAGACAACACTCTCCAGAACCACCAGGTCACCCAGTTTGGCTACGCCCACTTGAAAAGAAGTGGGATGTCTCCCTTGGGGTCCAGCTCTCCCACCCTGCCCTCACGCCACCTCCACCCCCAGCCTCTCCCCTACCTCACGTTGTCATGTTTCTGGATGTAAATCTTATGGAACATCATATCCTCCTGCTTGGCATTGATGTCTGCTTTCATCTCCATGGCAACATGACGGGGAAGGACAGACAGCAGAAGCCGCTCCTGCGGAGGGAAGCGGATGCTTTCGTCACCATTTCGTCCATCTGCCCAGCAAGACCCCTCTCCTCCATACCTCTGCCCCTGCCTGCAGGGCCCTGGAAAACCTCTCGGGCCCTCCCGAGACTCATGGGGCCAACATCTGTGTATGTGGTGGTCGGGACAATGGAGTTAAGTCCCACAAGATACCTGGCCCCCACCTTCCTGGTCCTTCCTCCAGGCTTGCCCCCATGCTGCGCCAGGAAAAAGCTCTCCTGGTGAACCCAGGAGTATGAGCATTGTGGGTTAGAACTATGGATGTCACCTGAGACTCTGTGTGACCTCGGGCAAATTACTGAACTTCTCCGAGCCTCAGGTTCCTCAACTGTAAAATAGGGATGGGACTGTTGAGAGCATCCAATGAGAAATATTACTGAGCACCTGCCATGTTCAGGCATCGTTCTGGGTGCCAGGAGTTATAACCATGAGCAGGACAGTCAAAGTTCCTCCTTCACAAAGCTCGCAGTCTCTTGGGGGAGAAGGCTTCATGGAGACCAGAAGATGGGGTGGGGACGAGGCTGCTCCAGTTCCACGTGGAAACAGTGGCCCAGGAGAGAGGGAAAGTAGCTGACTTTGAGAAACCAAGAAATGTCAAACCAGCCATGGGGGAGGTGGGAGAGAAGCAGGGACAGGGGACAGGCTTATCGTGGAGAGTCAGGCAGCCCATTATGCGGCTGCTCTTCACCCCTTTCTGCATTCTCCTCCTGGGCCTGCCCAGCTCCAAGATGCCGGCTGCCTCCCGCATGGGCGTCCTCATCTCCGCTCCACAGCTCACTGTCCGTGTCGCGCTGTGCCAGGCTCACTCATGGGATTTCCTCACCTCCAGCCTTTCATTCTGGCTGCCTCCAGCCCCCCTCATTCTCCAGTCCTTCACTCTGCACTGGACAGACGCTGGGGTTACCCTCCCATGTGGGCCTGAGACTCTTCTCCTGTTTCTGTGTTTTTTCTGGCTCCTCTTTCTCCTCCAGGCTCCAAAGAGAACACATCCCCACCTCTGTCCCCTTCCTGTTCACTCTCAGCCTCAGGGAGCAAATCCACTGCCAAGGTATCCACCTTCAGGTCTAAGGTCACCTCCCATATCCCGTCTCCCATCCAGGGTTCACCTAATCTCCAGCTGCCCACTTGGGTGTCTTGTCACCACCTTGACATCATGCCCCAAACCACACTCACCTCCCACATTTTCATTGCCCAAGGGTTCTTCTCCAGTTCCTGCCTTTGCCCACAATGCCCCCATCCTCCTGCACTAAGGTCAGGAGGCTGCCTGTGTAAAGTGCTTTTACTTTTCAGAATTCATCCTCTCCCCATAGCCCCAGGCCCTGTCCAGCACTGATCGGGTCCTGCTGAGTGAGAAACAGTTCTCACATTTGTCCCTTCTCTTCTGTGTCCTCCTCCACTGCGTGCGCACAGTTCTCACCCAACTCTGGGATTCTGGTAGTGCCACCCTGGCCAGACAGCCTCCCCTCAGCCCTCCCTGCTGCCTGTACAGCCCCAATCTTTCCACGCACCGCCTTTGTCACATCACTCCCCTACTCAACACCTCCATGGGTTCCCTGGTTCCACCAGCCACACCACAGATGGATTCTTCCAGGCCCACTGAGCTGATGCTTCCTTATTCCCACTGCGACCCTTATCCACCCACCTCTTCCTGCTCCCCGCCCTCTCCCGAGCAGCCTCCCACCAACCCGGCCTGGCTGCTGTCCTTTTCCTCACTGAACCCCCTCTGCACTGTCCCAGCCTCAGCTTCTACCAGGTCCAGGCCACCTTCAGGTCCAGCCTGGCTGACCAGGAAGCTCTGAATCAGTGTCTCTGTCTCCATGCCTGCTGCCTCTGATCCATCCTCCCCCTGCAAGCAAGAGAGCGTCTTTTCTTTTTTTTTTTGGTTTTTTTTTTGTCTTTTGTCTTTTTTCCGTGTCCGGCAACGGATCGCAACCCTCAGTGTCGCCCCCGTACCGGACCGGGGACCGGCAACGGGATCGCAACCCTCGGCGCCGCTCCCGCGCCTCGCTCAGCCAGTGAGCGGGAACCGGTCTGCATGTGGGATCCGAACCCTCGGGCGGGAGCGCCGCCACGCTTCCCAAGCAGCGCACTATCCAGTGCGCCACCGGGCCGGCCCAAGAGAGCGTCTTTTCTAAAACACACACCAGACCATCCTCATCTATGATTCTGAAGCTTCCAGTTTCAGCCCATGTCCCCAGCATGGCCTCAGGGTTTCCGCAATCCGGCTCCTCTCTGCCCTTCCACCTCCTCTCCCAGCATCCCTGAATTGAAATCTGTACCCCATTCCTGACAGCGAACCATGGGAAGTTCCCCCAGCTTCTGGGAGCGTTTCTCGTCTCTGTGCACAAGCTCCTCAGCTGGAATCACCACGTCACATGCTGCTCCTAACTCTCCTTGGGATTCTCCTCCTTCTCAGGAGGGGTCAGCTCTGGCTGCCAACATCCCCACGCCATCCCAGGTCTTCTTTTATGGAGTCTCTGATGATCTTGTATGTCAGTGGCCTGTCAACTGCGTTTCCCATTAGTGTATGAAGAAGAGAGTTCCTTGGGGATAGGAGCTGTGTCGTGGCTGGCACCACAGCCCAGAGCCCCTCTGTGGGTCTGTCTGGTCTCCCAAGCATCAGTAAATGTGGCCATTGAAGGCCATCTCATGTGAACTGAACTCTCAGCAAAGAGTTACTAGAGAGAAAAATATGAATTAAAGAACAATTCCATGAAAATGCAGGACAACTGGAAGAAAGTGTGCTGTAAATTATTTAGATTCATGAGAGGCCTCCCTACATTTATAACTCCTTCTGCGACTGAGGGCCAGGAGGAGTAGGCAGGGGTAGCTGGAGGTAGAGGGGCAATTCTGAGGCCCCTTGTCACACAGCACCCAGGAGCTTCCCCCAGGGAGTCCAAGAAGTTCTTTCTGCGTGGCTTGCTGGCTCAGGCTGGCTGAGGACAAGTGCCTGCCCCCAGGAAACAGGCTTCCCCTCCTCAGTGCCTTGGCCCCGAACATGGCACGGCAAAAATATTTTCTTACCCAACCCTGTGTGGATTGGGAGGAATGTCCAGCCCTCCAGGGCCAGAGCAAGGAAGCTGTGCTGAGCTGTAAACTGGTAATTGTTCTGGAGAAGGGATGAGGCCCGGAAGTGAGAGGGAACAGTCCCTAAAATGGAAGGGAAAGGAAGATATCCTGATCTCAGGTAAGAGACGCTAGGGCTTGGAGCAGGGACGAGAAGGGGCTTTTGAGGAATGCCAGGGCTTAGGGGGTGAGCAGGGTGCTGCATGCCAGAGGTGAGGTGGGCTTTCGACAAAGGACAGCAGGAGGACTCCGGGACACTGTTGAGCAAGCTCCCCTCAGCGGGCTTGACCAGGAACCCAGACAGGACCAAAAGAGTGAACGGGGAGAGATAAGCCTCAGCTGGTCAGCCTAAGTGGCGGCCTGGCACAAAGGCAGTGCTGGAGGGAAGCAGGACTGGTGGGGACTGGGGAGGGCCCGGAGAGCCACTGTGGAGCTCCACATCCTCGCTGTCGGCCTGGGTGTCACCAGCCACATCACCTTAACTCACTAGGATGCATCCCAATGGAGTCAGAGATGACCTGCTCCAGTGAAACTGCTCTGCCTGCAGGGTGGCCACAGCACGACTCCATGCTGGCCAGGAGGCATAGGTGACTACTGCTGTCTTGGCCATTCCCACCCCCTGACCCCTGCCATCCCCACCTTCCATGTTCACATCTGCATGGGGCCTGACACAGCATGTGCACACAGTAGGACTCCACTAATACTTGCTGAGAGTTTGCTGATATAAGAGGGGAGAGAGGATGCTCTGGTTTGGAGCAAGCTTATCTCATAAGAGCCCTGATGACCACATGTCCAGCAGGAGCCCTGTCACCCTGCTGACCTGCCCACACTCTCCCCTGGGGGTCTCCATGGCCTTGCTGGGCCTCCCGTGTGGGAGCTCTGTAGCTCCACACTGTCTCAGAATTACCAGACACAGGAGAGGAGAGTGTGGCCTGGACCTAAACCCCCGACAGGACCCCTGCCCCCAGGAAGGGAACTGCAGGCTGGAACACTGAGGCAGCCTCGGTCCCCTCCCACCCGTACCTAGGAGTGGTGCTCAGGGGCAGGTCCCTCTTTGCCCCAGGGCTCACTGGGGGAAGATCCCACCTAAGTCCATGCCCTGTAAATGGCCTGCCTCCCCTGGCCCAGGAAGGTCTGGGAAGAGATGGGACTCTTCCTTCTCTGAACCAACCAAACCCCAGAGGAAGAACGGCGTGGAGTGCCACAGGAGCTCACAGCTCCTGTCTCCTCTCCTTCTCCCCCAGCCCTCCCCTGGCGGGGCACCTTTATCCCAACTGGGAATGTTGACTGCTCTCACCACTCCAACCCATGGAGGAGGAGGGCTGGGAGGGAAGAGCCATCTCACTGCTTTGCTTGTTTGCAAGCCACAGCGATACCTGGGGAGGCTATGGGCAAGGGCAGGGGGGAGCTCTTCCTCCGAGTCCCTCCAAGAGGATTCCCACAGAGCCAGGAATGCTGGGCTCCCTCCAGGAGAAACATTCCCGGGTGGGCTTGGCTCCTCCCCAGAGCACAGCCAGTGGGGAGGGGTAGAGCCCGCCGGCGCCAGCTCAGCTGAGGCAGGGCTTGGGCCCAACCGCGCGGGGGCAGGAGGCCTCACTCACCTGCTGCTGGTTCTCCCGCTGCGAGTGGAGCCGCGCCTGGATACACTCCCGGGTCTCCTGGAAAGCCTGTCTCTGGGAGACCTCGGCCGGGTAGTGGGTGCAGACACCCACGATGTTGGTGCAGGAGAAAATGAGGACATTGGAGACAAGCTGCAGAGGGAGAGATGAACACACTGAGCTCAGGCCTGGAGCCCCGACCCGGATCCTCCCGGCCCCAGAGTATGGAGCCCCCACCCGCGCCCCAGCAAACACACACCCAGCTGCTAGCAACCAAATGCCGAGGAAACCCCACAGGCAGCTGACCACTGGCAGTGGCCAAGCAAAATCGGCCAGGCTCTGTGACAGCCTCGGAGCCCAAAGCTTGGCTGGCCAGTGATGGAGCATGGCCCTTGGGGATGACAAATCACTGAATAATCACACTGAGCGTGACCACAGCACCCAGAATTAAAAGGCTGAGTGGACTGATGATACTGTGACAGAGCTGTGTGTGCACTGGGGGCAGCAGGGGCCCTGCAAGGAAAGTTCCACAGGGAGGTGGAGCTGCGCTGTTGGAAGTGCAACGGAGTCCAGCACAGGACAGAGCGCTGCCCTCCACAGAGGGGCCTGAGCTGATCACTCCCCGGAGCTCAGCTCCAATGAACTGAGGGCTCACCAGCCACCAACCAGGTCCCCAGCACAGTGCTAAGCACTCTGGGGAGAGAAGGACATGATGCCCAGCCAGTCAAGATCAGGGTCCACGGCAGGTCTCCACTCCTTCCTCACTAGGCTTCCGTTCTTTCTCTGCACCAGCATCCAGGCTCCCTGACAAACCCACTCTAGCTGAACCCCTGCCCCTCATGGGTCCCCTTCTCTGTGCTTACTGAGATGCATGTGTGGAAAAATACTACCACCCCTCCAGGTCAGCAGAGACGAGGCTGGAATTCTCTGGAAAGGAATATTACTGAAAATCTAAGGGAAAACAAAACACAGTACAACACAACCCACAAAAGCAAGTTTAAATAGCACATTTCAAATCCCAGCAAACTGCTGTTTAATTTCTCTTGGCAGGTAGAACTCCCAGATATGTGAGTATACTGATCTTGGTCCTGCCCTGGCCGTGGGACCATGTGGGATAAGAGCCATGCAAAGATGCTCAGGCTTCTGGCTGAGGGGCTTTGGGCTACACCTTGGCACTCCCTCCAGAAACTTAACTCTCAGTCCCAACTCAAAGGGCAGCCCAGGTCAGCCCCCCTGCACCTTCTGTTGAGGCTCCTCCAGCCCTCGGGAGCCCTGTGTTAGTCTCACAACCTGGGGTGAGGAAGACACTTGTCCACTTGGATCCCAAGAGCCTTCCTCTGGGACTTCAGCTGCCTGGCAGGAGCCTGGCAGAAGACTCCCACACATCTCTCTAGGGTCTCTTTGTCTCTGGAATCTAGAAGTCTACCCTCAGCTCAGCGCTGCATTCTACCTGAAGGCTCTCCCTGCACAGCTGTGAGGTGGTCCTGACCTTCACCCAGTGTCCTCAGCCAGCCTAGGCCCAGAGGTCATGTGGGCTCCATGCCAGATGTGGTACCTAGATAAGTCTTAGAGTGTGTCTGCCCCAGTTCATACAGACAAAGAGACTTCCTCTTTCCATTTCAAAGTCTTCCTCTCTCCTGGTTGAAGGATGTTCTATCCCCCAGGTGCCTTCAGGGAAGGGGCAAGCTCAGATTACCAGCTCTACCAACTCTGCCGGCTCCTGGTAATGACTCATAACTACCAAGCCTCCCACCCCAACCTCATCCAACCCAGAATCCCATCACAGTCATTTTATATAAACACATGGCACAGAAAAACCCAACCTATTTATCACAAGGAAAGAAGACCCCTGTTCTACAGAAACGTATGATCCAGTTGAAGAGTGTTATGGACAAAAAGTTTGTGTTCCCCAGAATTCCTATGTTGAAATCCTAACCCCCAATGTGATGGCGTTAGGAGGTTGGGCCTTTGAGAGGGGATTATGTCAGAAGGGTGGAGCCTCATGAACGTGATTAGTGCCCTTAGAAGAAGAGACACGAGAACTTGCTGCCTTGCTTTCTGTCTCCGCCACGTGAGGACATGAGACGGCCATGTGCAACCACAAAGAGAGACCTCACCAGAACCCAACCACTCTGGCACCCCAATCCCGGACTTCCAGCACCCAGAGCTGTGATAAATACGTTTTTGTTGTTTACAAGCCACTCAGTCTACGGTATTCCATTACAGCAGCTTGAACTACCTAGGACAGGGAGATAAGTGATAAAAACAGAAGGGAAACCAGCAATGTGAAGCAGAGATCAATTCATACTGACCAAGGGGTGTGAGGGGAGAGGTGGGTGATGGCAGGAGACCTCTGGGCAGGCCAGGGTGGGCTGGGCATCTGAGTTGGGGGGCTGTCTGGTGAGACTGGCAGGCACAAGAAAGAGCCTCCCTGGAGAGAGTAGTGGGGAAGCTCAGGCATGGGAGACGCATGCCCCCAGGGTACTCTGGGCCCTTGAATAATTAACCTCGGCTCTCTGATTCTCCAGGAGAGGTCCACAGAGAGAAGATGTAGCTGAAAAGGCAGGCTGGAGCCAGACTGAAGAGGCATCTGAATGTCAGGCTGAGCAGGCCTGGCACAATCTTTATATGATAGGAGGCACTAAAGACTGCTAACCCAAAGAGCAGCAGATGAGCACATGGTTTCAGGAAGACTCATCAGGGGCAAGAGTGCAGGGAATGGAAGATGGGTTGAGACACTGCCACAGAAGCCCAAAATATGAGGGAATAAAGACCTGCATGAGGTTGGGTGCCATGGCCTGAAGTATTAATCAATGTAGTGACTGTGAGCAAGACCCTGAGAATAGGCCTCTGGGAAGTCACTGGGGACTGCTGAGAGGGCGGTAAAGAGAAAGAGAGAAGAAGGTGAAGGCTGGAGGTGTAGACTACAGGGAATTCTGAAAGATGTTCTACTTAGGAGAGATCAGTGTGAAAGGAGAAAGGAAAGTGCTGGATGATAAAAACAGGAGTGAGACCAGGCAAACTGGGAAGGAGAAAATGAGGAGCTAGCCTCAGACAGGATAATGCACCATGATAATGCAACATCCCAGGAATGAAGGCTGTTCAACTTCAAAAATCTACCAATGTGATTGACCACATGAACAGACTAAAATAGAATAACCATAGGGGCATTTCAATAGTTACTGAAAAAGCACTTGACAAAATACATGATTTAAAAAAAAAAAAACACTCTTACTAAATTAGGAATGGAAGGAAAGTCCCTTAATCTGATCAACGGTGTATACAAAAACCTACAGCTAACATTATATGTAATGGTGAAAGACTGAGTTTCCCCTAAGACTGGGAACAAAGCAAAGTTTTCCCCTCTTATCACTTCTATTCAACATCATACTGGACACCCTAGACCATGCAATAAGACAAGAGAAAGAAAGAAAAGACATACAGACTAAAAAAGAAGAAATAAAACTATTTCCAGATGACATGATTGTCTATGTAGAAAACCCAGAGAATCTACAAAACAACTATCAGAATTAAGATGCAAATTTAGAAAAGTCACGGGACACAAGATCAATTTACAGAAAGCAACCATTTCTATATATAAGCAATGAACAATTAGAAGTGAAATTTTTAGGGGGCCGGCCCGGTGGCGCACTGCTGTAGTGCGCCGCTTGGGAAGCGCAGCAGCGCTCCCGCCGAGGGTTCGGATCCCACATACAGA